>NW_027438401.1:0-129000 GCF_000715075.1 Nicotiana tabacum | reverse complement strand
CTCTAAGAACTGATATCGCTAATGGGGCCCAGTCTTAGAAACGACACATGCAGTGGTTCGAGAACTTCCCAAGGATGCTGAAGCTAGATGCCCAGGTATGACCTTGAATGCTGAATGGAAAAAATACAATTCTAACCCTGCATAAGGCAAGTCAAGGTGCAGAAGAGAGAAGTGAGCAAATTCTAGGAGTGTCAGCGATCGTGAAAGGTATCAATGTAAACAAGTATTCGCAATAGCTATGGAAACCCAGCGCGGCCCCGGTGCCAATTCCGAAGAAGTTTAAGATGCCCGATAATCCAAAGTATGACAGCACCTGGGATCGTTGTGACCACATCATGACATATACAACTGGAATCAAAGGGAAAAACCTCACAAAGGAAGAGATCAAATCGGTACTAGTTAAAAAGTTTGGAGAAATAGTGATGAAAGGAGCCTTAACTTGGTATTCTCACTTACCCGAACATTCTATTAGTTCTTTCACTGAACTTGCAAATACTTTCGTCAAAGCCCATTTCCGAATACAAAAAGTGGAGAAGCAAGTGGAATATATCTTCAAATTCATACGGAAGAGGACGCAATCACTTTGAAACTTCATCGATCGATTCCAGAGGTGAAGGATGCTACTACCAGAAGTGGAAGACAACTAGGCAGCCATGTCTTTCACTAGGAACTTGAACCCAGAGAGTTTGGAAGCTTTGAGGAGGCTAAAGGAGAGCTTGCGAGAATTTCTCGCAAAAACTTGGAATGAAGTGTACCACACGTACAACACGAAACTCAGAATAGAGGAAGACATCTTGGTGCTTCCCAGATTCGATGGAAGAGACTCTGCCATATATGGCAGACAACTAGGCGTACCTCACAGACGAGATAAACCTAGACGTCGGGATCCTAGAACACGACATGAGCCTATCCAAGACCCATGCGGTAAGACATCGATTAGCAGACCAGACCCGCTCGAGACTAGAGGACTAATGGTAGAGGAGATGAAGTGACCACATGTCGAGTCGACAAGGAACCTGAAATATCCAAAATTAGTGACTACCACCTTAGATCGAAACTTGTCGATTACGGCTTCGGCATAAAAAAGACAGAGTTAGTAGTAGCCCTTAAATACATGGGAGACAAGGTAAGGTGGCCAAAGGAGATGTAAATGGATCCAAGCAACCAGAGCCAGGAATTCTGGTGTGAATCCACAATGACCACGGACACAAGACCTCCGAATACAGGCTTCTTTAAGGAGAAGTCATCGTATACTTAAACAAGGATACTTGATCGAACTATTCAGTGAAAAGGAAAACTTGTATTACATGAAGTAGAAGTAAGGAGGAGCCTCCACAGGTACCCCCAAACAAATAGTTAATGTCATCTTTGGAGGAGAAGAAGTAAACGGAGTAACTTTTACTGCAGCAAAGAAATTCACCAAGATATCCATTTCCCATGAGAAGCGGATGCGTCAAACACTGACCATAGAAAGCATAGTATTCGACGATGAGGATGCTCATGGCCTGAATATGCCTCATAACGACGTACTGTAAAGCACTTTACAAATTTTTGACACTGACGTAAGAAGAGTTTTGATTTATCCAGGTAGTTCAGCAAATATTGTCCAACTGTGAGTGCTAGAAGAGATGGAGATCACAGGTCAAGTTATCCCTAAGGTATAGTTATTCTCGAGGTTCAATAATTCAAGAGAGATTACCATGGGAAAAGTGATCTTGACGACCAATGCTGAAGTAGTGGTCAAACACATCCCTTTCCAGGTGGTAGCAGGAGACATGGCTTAAAAAGCCATCCTAGGAAAGCCTTGGATTCATGAGATGGATGTGGTTCCCTAAACCTTACATCAAGTGATAAAATTCTCATCCAAGTGGGAAATTCGATAAATCCAAGAAGAGCAACATGCATCCAGAGAAATCAACACTATAGCAGCGGAAAGGAGCACCCCTAGAGAGGAGCCACCTAAATAGCAACTAAAGCAAGATGGTCGTCTGGTACCGCGAACGTGCTAGAAGAACTCAAGGCACGCGACTCCGAATCAAATATCGACATGTATGAGAACAAAATTGTTGAACTATGAGAAACTTATGCTACAAAGTCAGCCACCAAAGAATTAGTAGAAGTTCTTCCCTTTATACATTGGCCAGAAAGGAAGATTTACATTGGCTTAGGGTTACCCCTAATCCCAAGTGCAAGTTGATCGAGTTCATGCATGACGACTTTGACTGCTTTGCACAGTTACACACGTACATAATGGGAATCCCTCCAGAAGTGATTAATCACAAGCTTATTGTGGATCCCAGTTATTGACCGATAAAACAAAAGAAGCGAAAGTACGGGTCACATCGACACCAAGTCATCAACGATTGAGGTAACTAACAAGCATTGAAGTGATTGTAAAACAACCTGACAAACCCGTTGTTGCTAGCCAAACCACGGAAAATGAGGCAATACAGATTTAATTGGTGATATACGAAGTCATGGTAAGCGCTATGTTAGTCCAGGAAGACAAAGGTATGCAATCACCAATTTATTATGTAAGCAAAACACTGTTAGATACTGAATTTAGGTACCCTCACTTGGAGAAGTTAGCATTAGCATTCATAGCAGTCGCACAATAACTAAAATCTTACTTTCAATGTCATCCTATTTCTATAGCCACAACTTTGACTTTGCAGAATATTTTGCACAAATAAGAGCTCTCAGTGCGGCTCACCAAGTGGGCAGTTGAACTGAGCGCTTATGAAATTATATATCAACTATGGACTGCCATTAAGTCACAAGTCCTCGCAAACTTTATGCTAACCTCAGTATGGGTATACTCCTCAAAGCCAAAAAGGAAGCTATCATCCCCTCTGAAATGATTTCGGGAACTAGGAACCTCTTCACGGATGGGTCATCCAACGTGAAGGGGTTCTACTTGGCATTTTGTTTATCGTGCCTATAGGGGAAGCAGTAAGAAAAGCCATCATATTTCCTTATGTAACTAATAATGAGGCCAAGTATAAGGTTTTTGTTGCAGGACTTGAGTCGGCTAGAGGATTAGGGGAAGAGCGCATTGAGTTAAAAAGTGACTTTTAGTTACTGGTGAACCAAGTTCAGGCGACTTATGTAGCACGAGAGGCATGTATGCAACTTTACCTAGCCAAGGTCACGAGACTCTTAAGCTACTTCAAAGAATGGGAAGCGAAGCAAATATCCCGAAGGAAGAACGGTGAATCGAACGTTGTGGATAATCTCGGGTTTGCTGCTGACATCACTGAGTTCGAGACCAACTCAATCATACACTTGCTTCATTCCTCCATCGACCAAACCCAAGATGAGGTAAATACTAAAAACTTAGTTTGGGATTGGTGTAATGAGTTTATTAACTATTTGAAGAACCGGACTGTACCCAAAGACAAACATTAGGCTGATAGCTCCGGATTCGAGTAGCGCGTTATTGCTTTGTTAATGGAAACTTGCACATAAGAATATTTGGAGCTCCACTGGCTAAGTGCCTAGGACCCAATTGCACAAACTATGTATGCGGGAAGTTTATAATGGCATTGCGATAACCACTATGGGATAGATCACTTGTATGAACGCTATTAAAGGTAGGGTACTATTGCCTAGAATGGAGAAAGATGTTGCTATATTCATCGCGAGATACAGAAAATTCGAGTGATTTTCCTATCGATTGCACCAGTCGTCCAAGCTGTTTCACTCCGTTATTACCCCATGGCCTTTCATGAAATGGGGGATATACATTGTGGAACCTTTACCGCATGTGCCCAATCCGATAAAATTCTTGTTGTATTAGTTGATTATTTCTCTAGATGTGGAAGTGAGCGCATACTCGCAAATTAGGGGAAAATAGGCTATAGACTTCATGTGGAGATCATCTGCAGACTTGGAGCACCAAAGGATATCGTGTGTGACAACTGCCCGCAATTTGTCGGAGCCAAAGTGACTAAATTCTCCGAAGAGTGGCAGATGAAAAAGATTCTCCCTAGTGTATGAGTCAGAAGAACTCATCCCAGTGGAAATAAGAGAACATAGCTTAAGGTTCATCCACGCTACTGGAGAATCGAACAATGAAGCATTAAACAATGACTTGAACTTAGTGGAAGGACGTAAAGAGCTGGTCTTAATACAAATTGTGGCAAAAAAGCAAAGGATCAAACAATATTACAATAAAAAGGCAAATCTTCGGCAGTTCGAAGTAGGAGACTATGTGTTGTGAAGCGTATTTTCGGCATCTCAAGAACGGAATGTTGGAAAACTCGGGCCTAACTGGGAAGGACCTTATCAGATCACTAAAATAACTTGAAAGGGGTCATACAAGCTCGAGAAAATATACAGGAATCCCGTGAAGGCAAACTGGAACGTAGCACAACTCAAACGCTTTTACTTTTGAAGAACATGCGGTACCATTTCTTTCCCTCCTTGCAAGTTTTTAATTATTCTTATTAGAACTAACATTTTTAGATGACAGGAAATAAGCTAGCCTGATTTGGATGATGACCACAAAGGCCATTGGCAAATATAAGTGAACCACCATAGTTCGGCGTCAAGGCCCAAATGGTTGATTAAAAAGGGGTTCTGGCACAGTCTTCATCTAGATATTCCTCCCCCGTCCCCTTTATGTTTTTGCATAGTGTAGGACCAATGGGAAGAGTTATACAAGCCATGAACACTGTTACCCCAATACCCGAGCCTTTGTTCCTCAAGCTCGAATACTGGGGGGACTGACACCCTGTATGAGTTCAACATGAAAGTGGAAGCTTAAGTGAAAACATCTAAATATCAGAAGACCTGCGATCAGAAGATCTTAGGGTCCGAAAAATTCACTACCAGAAGAAAAATTTCAAAAGATCAGGATGTCTCGAAGAAACCCTACAGAGGTCCTTTAAAAAAATACAAAATAATTTTTCTTAGAAGGAGGTCATACATGTAAAGAGAACCTGCAGTGATCTTTAGAAAATGACACCCATAAAAAGGCACAAATGTAATCTCAAGTCATATTTTCAGCGATCGACTTCAAAATTGATCTGCCATCAACTACGCGCCTAAATGAAGGTGAGACTTCACCTCTGCTAGAGCTGAACTAGCAAAGGAACATCTATTTTTTGTACAACTTGACATTAAGTTGTGAAAGAACATAAGCACATTCGAACTTCATAAAATAAAGAAGGCGCAAAGTGAATAGAAAAATTCACAGATCTGTATTTACAAAAACAAAAAGGGGGTAAAATCAGGAAGTATAAGAAAACGCCTAAGGATAACTATTGGGAACTGGAATATGGCCTGAGTTTAGTGAAACAGAAGTAGAAGGGCCATTTGGGTCAGTGTTGGTTGTCACCGAAGGTGCAGAGGAATCAGGGTCAACCTCTTCCCCCTTTTCCTCTTCATGGTCAAGGCCCTCCTCGTCTAAGTCCGTACTTTCCCCTTCTTATTAGGAAAAAGTAGACCAATCAGTCCCAGTAGCTCCCTTGCCTCTGCCTCTAGTTGAGAAATCACAAGGGGAACGTCTTGCTCACCGATATGTGCCTCGTGAAGGGTGATGAGACAAGTCTCTACAAATTCCTAGGTCCGATCAAGAACCATCCTCTTTTGTAATTCCACAAAGGCCTCTTGAGCAGACTTCCGATCTTAGTTATTAGCTAAATCCCTGTCACGCCCCGACCTCGGGAGTGCGACCGACGCTCAACCTAGATACCCCGGCCGAGCAATCTTGCTAGATGCCTTCTACCCAACCTTACCTATTAACAATATAAGAATCAATACAAGTGATAGACATGAGAAAAATCAAGTAATCCTCATTTTTTTTCTATTACTCAAAGGATGTTCATTTATGATTCCCAAAATATTACAAGTTTATAGATGTAATGAAAAACATGTTTGTCAAATACAAATATTTTTAGTTTAATTCCCAACATCAAATACCACCCATAACCTGTCTACGGAGCCTCTAAGTACAACAGAAGTGAAGAATGGAAGTGCCGGCGACAAGACCCCGGCTATACCTCAAAGCACAAAATACAACGTCAAATGACATAAAGCTTGAAATAGAGTAGGGCTCACCAAAACCTGCTGAATAGAGAGTGACTGCTAATGAGTACCAAAGCTGCCCGCTGATGAACCACCTGCATCCATTGAAGATGCAGCGCCCCCCGACAAAAGGGACGTTAGTACATGTGGAATAGTACTAGTATGTAAAGCTAAATGTTCTCTTTCGAAATAGAACGCCAATAACAGAAGGGGAAACACCATGGAGCAACAAGTAACAATCAATGATATCTGAATTCCAAGTTAAAACATAACAATTTTCAACACACGAAAAATATTATATATTTTTGGTTGGGAGATCATTAGCACCGATATACCACTGTGATTTTAGCACAGAGTCCGATCATGCCCGATCGGCTAGGACATCTCTCCATGAATAATGTGGCTTGACATGTGGTGCAAAAGAAAGGTGTTACCAAGAGTAGTACCACCATATGCATAACATGGCGTCTGATCTTCACTCGATCGGCTAGGCCTCCTTCACACATATGCCGTGTGGGTTGACTTTCCAATTCACAACTATTATCAACCTCATCCCAATTAAGGGGAATAACCACAATCACATCAATATTTCAGTGTCATCCCAAACAAGGGGAATAATCACAATCCACCTCTATACCGGCACGTGTAGTTTCTGGAATGGGCCTTATGACCCACCCTTCCTCGGTTTGCTAATGATACTCCCAAAAATATTTTTATTTTGCACACAAGGAAAACAAAAGCACAAATATATTTTATATTCACCTCATTATCTTTCACACTATATATAGCCTCGTTAGTACCTTCAACCATTCACAACATCATTATAATTCCATTGGCTATCTTGGACATACTTATGATTCCTCATCCCAAGGCACGTTGGTCGTATCTTATTTTTCACTCTTTCATTTCTTTACTTTCGAGGATCATCGACATAAACTTTAACATATAGAATATTTCGGAAATCACAAATTTAAGTTTATTAGTAATGAAGACTTTAAACATAATGGATTTCTTTCCAAGAAATGAAGTAAAATGGTTGGCAATCGAACCACAGATTAAAATCATAAATGAGTAACACATCATTTAATCTTGAAATACTTTTTCCTAAAAGGGCAATACACAATTTCAACTCACGAATATATATAAGAGCTAAAGACACATTGGAAATACTTACAAAGTATAGCATTAGTTAAAACAACCACGTTTGGGTACAAGTATAACTCTCATTATTGGCACGATGGCCACACTTTCCAACTCCATTCCCCTTCTTTCACTTTCAAGCATCCTTATAGATTATCAAAAATAAGGCATTTTAATTCAAGACTTTAGGTACGCATTTAAGTGATTGGAGTTTTAGACATGGAGTGCTCTTCCCAAGTTAAGCATAATGAACTTCCATTTGAAACATGACTTAAAGCCATAACCTTTTAATACACATCATTCTTGAACATATTCCCGAAGGATAACATAATGTGATAGGAAAATTCGGAACACATTGTGAATACATAATTCTCGATACTTGCTTACTCGGGACAATCGAATTTATTGAGAAAAACTCGGAACATGGGAATAAGGAACTTGAGCCAACAATACTTGAAACTTACGGGAACATCATGGAATTAAATACTAAGAGAGTAGTTTATCCAACATACCAGGAATTCCACACTTAATAATACTACGACGTTCCACCACACTAAACAACTTCAATCTACAACAATGCAACACAATTGCACCAATATTAGCAAGATTTCTATACTTTAAGTCATTTAGACGTTTTATCAAACATCTAGTGTGCATATCTTTCTACAACCTCCTCCAATGGAATTTCTTCACCTAACAACCACATTACACACTAATAATTCACCTCACAATCGTCTCTAGGCCATCCACAACTTCAATTAAAACATGCATGCCAAACAATTCACTCCAACCCATAAATCTTATCAATTAATTCATTTTACAATCTCTACAATACCAACACAACCTAGGTTAAGAATTTGTGGCTTACAATCACCATACCATAAGTCCTAACATATATTTCATACATAAATAATCACCTTGAATTAGTTAGAGATGGTGGACACACCTCTTGTAGACCAAATCTTGAAAGACAACTTTTGGGGTGTTCTTGAGATTTTGAATAAATCCTATGGAATACAATCAAAACCTTGTTGTAACTAGTGATTGAGAAGTGAAATCATCATAAAAACACACTTAAAAACTCACCTTAGGTGTGTATTGGAAGCCTTGGCTGGATGGGTAATGGACAGAAAGCTCTAGTCTTGAAGAAATGACTTAGCCCCTCTCTCTACCCGGCCTTGGGGGTATTTAATGGGCTTCTACGTACGCGGCCGTGCACCTGGGCAAGTGACCACACATTGGCCGCGCACATGAGGCAGAAACTCCCGACTTCCAACTTGTTCCACACAAGTTCTTGCCATTCATAAAATTCCTTAGTATGTTCCAACACACCTTAAACATATATTTTCATTTCAAAGTGATGTGAATCTATCCCGTAAGTCTCCTTTAATACTCGAATATACTATTTCCAAATACCGCTTGTGCACTTTAAAATCTTAAAGCATTACAAAGTTTTTAACGGGGCCTTACATTCTCCCACGTTTAGGAACATTCGTCCTCGAATGAGGAGTAGAGCCCGCCCCAAACACCTAACATAACTCGACTCTTCTTTCAAATATTTCAAGCCCCCAAATTTTACTAACTCTAAAAAGTTTCAGAAATTTCGACAGAGTCTCCCCTTGTAATTGGGGCCTATCTACCTGCTAGAGAATCCCAAAACCACCATAACAACATATCTGTAACTCAACAAAGCATCACAGTATATATCAACAACACTGATCTCAACATTAAGGCCATTACATTAACAGAAGTGGTATGTAGACATGAGTTGCACATATTTAAATCATAACACATAACAAGTACCCTTTTGAACCACAACCATTTGGTTACACAGGTAAGTGAGAATACTTCATTTACTTTGATGGAGGCAGATCTCAATTTCCGTATTTATCTAACATGGATGACAACTAGGTACCTCTTATAAGCCAATTACCCATTAACTTCACCTTCAATAGTTTCCACCTAAACGATAGGCAAAGGATTTCCAACAACCTTCTGGAACCTTGATACATGATGCATCGGGTACATGGAGGACAACGATGGGAAAACATCATACTCATAGTTTGGCCTATTTCCTTCAATATTCCATAAGGCCTAATGTGACTACACATACTTTACCTTCCTTAATAATTCACCAAATATGTTCATAGAGAAAATCTTGAGAATAACCCGTTCACTTTTTTCAACTCTAAATCCCTACGCCGAACACCCAAACTAAACCTTTGGCGACCTTCAACAATTATTCTAAGATGTGCTACCCTGAATATGACCATAAAGTTTCGTACCCAATATGTTTGATCATTCAATAATGCTTCTTCTTTGACATGTTTGAACCTTCAACCCCCATAGATTTAATACAAAGAGAAACAACATGGTTTAAAAAATACATGAATATGTGTTACGCTCTTAACAATATTTGACACAAGGAATCTATTCCACAAGCCCATGAGGTTGAAAAAGAGGTTGAACACTTGTGATATTATTATCATTCTGACAATTTAACCCTGCTCGATAGTTGATCGTGTATGAGAGGACTAGAGATACGACAAACTTGTCTTTCAAATCGATATACTCATGATATGTGCCAAAATATGAGATATCTAATTTCAACCTTTCACGAGTGAAACCATGTAGGTAGGACATCATAATATTGGGATTAAGTTATACATTCGGTCTTGACGGAGAGCCTATTAAGGATCCTTATAAGAAAGGAAGTGTTACAGCAACACATAGAAGGACGTGATCTCTCACGGTTATCCAACAAGTGTCAGCAAACTAGCATAATGAATTTACTAACTGAGTAACACAGTGAGAACAATCGCAGAGGTGGAAAGAGAAATTGAACATTTATTATGAGTTGGACATTTTTCTGCCATAATAACTCTCAAACTACAATACCAGGCCACGTCATGGGCAATTACAATATTAGGAACAAAGTGGGTTACTCATTGAGGCATGATATTGGTGGACATGAAAGTTATACTGCTATGGACGAACAAAAGATCTCCTTGGGACAAATTCGTGGACACTTCAAATTTCCTAGAAACTTTATACAGACAAGTTACCATTTCAATTGACATGGACGCATATGATAGGTGCTGAGATATTATCTCATGTTACTAGATCGTGAAGAGGGTTTATGATAATATTCATAAAGGAGTAAAGTGATTGTTCAAACCATAGGAGCCACATACACTGGAGAGAGAAAGAGTGGCTCAAGAAGGATCTCAACACCAGGCCACTATACATTGGATTTGATACGACATAGATAAACTTTATGATGGTGCATGCATAAGCATAAGTGAGCAGATATTATCCATTTGAATCAAAAGGTTCTGTAAGAAATTCATCAGGTATAGTCCCTTGTTGAGAATTTAGGGAAGCAGTGGGAAGTATTAACCTAGGTTATAACTCATTTCAAGGAAATCTTTATAGAACTCAATTCCTCAAGAGGTTGTAAGTAAGATAATGGTGATAAAGAGGTTTCACGAATAATGTGTCTCGTTCAAAGAGTGGATACATGCAATGTGTTGTGATTCAGATTCTTGTTAAGACCATATCTATGCAGTTACATATACAACAAGGAAAAGTATGTGGTGTTCATAATGATGTACTAAGGAGTGACTTACTTGATGACTTTAGGTTTGACAAGACAGTACCTTAACGGATGCCCCTCGAATCCACATCCATAACATACATTGGTACCATAGTGACATACCCTCCGAATGACATCTCCTACATTTCATGCAACGGTTATGAGGTCCGCTAAGCTGACTCGCCCTACTAACTTGACTTTTACCCTTTTTGCATACACTATAAACGCTCCTCCTATACTTCCTCCAGGACCCCGTGATGGGATAAACAATCTCTGCAATAGTTCGTTGTATGGAATTTTGGAATTTCACAAATCTACCACCCCCAACATGCTTCTGAGCATACTCACAACATGACGCAAAATGTTCCCACTCGCATATCGGGCAGACCGGGATGGGTGTATCCAACCTAAGGAAATTGTTCTTCTTGTGCCCCCTTTTTCCACAACCATAACATATTTCAAGAATCATCCAACATAAACCCGAGTGGCTCTTCTTTCATATCAAACATTCCGTCTTATTGATGCCAATAATCCTCTTTCATATCTTAGGTGCTCTCACCACATAATCCGATGGCGCGGTAACATTAATAGGAACAAGGACACTTTCACTAGCAACTGGTTCTTTCATTCCCTCCTTGCTGCCTCGAACCCGTGGTTTACTCATATGGAAAATGAGACATGACGCGGAATTTAGCCTCCTATCTTGAGCTCTATCGCACGATATGGAGTATCAAAGAAGTGTGAAATTCCTAAATACCCAAGTAGCCTCCTCATTATAGATGTGATCGAAAACACACCGATAAGAAGGACTCTACTAGACACGGCTCAGAGATATCCTAGGACACTTTAAAAGCTTAGGCTCTGATACCAAGTTTGTTATGCCCTGACCTTGGGAGATTGACCGACGCTCAACCGAGATACCCCGGCTGAGCAATCCTGCTAGATGCCATCTACCCAACCTTACCCATTAACAATATAAGAATCAATACAAGTGATAGACATGAGAAAAATCAAGTATTCCTCATTCTTTTTCCATTACTCAAAGGATATTCATTTACGATTCCCAAAATATTACATGTTTATAGATATAATGAAAAACATGTTTACAAATACCAACATTTCTAGTTCAATTTCCAACATAAAATACCACCCACAACCTATCTACAGAGCCTCTAAGAACAACAGAAGTGAAGAATGGAAGTGCCGGCGACAAGGCCTCGGCTATACCTCAAAGCGCAAAATACAACGTTAAATGACATGAAGCCCGAAATAGAGTAGGGCTCACCAAAACCTGCTGAATAGAGAGTGACTGCTAATGAGAACCAAAGTTTCCCGTTGATGAACAACCTGCATCCATTGAAGATGCAGCGCCCCCGACAAAAGGGAGGTTAGTACATGTGGAATAGTACTAGTATGTAAAGCTAAATATTCTCTTTCGAAATAGAATGCCAATAACAGAAGGGGAAACACAATGAAGCAATAAGTAACAATCAATGATATCCAAAAGCCAAGTTAAAACATAACAATGTTCAACACACGAAAAATATTATATATTTTTGGTTGGGAGATCATTAACACTAATATACCACCGTATTTTTAGCACGGAGTTCGATCATGCCCGATCGGCTAGGCCATCTCCCCACGAACAATGTGTTTTGACATGTGGTGCGAAAGAAAGGTATTACCAAGAGTAGTACCACCATATGCGCAACATGGCGTCCGATCTCTACCCGATCGGCTAGGCCGCCTTACCACATATGCTATGTGGGTTGACTTTCCAATTCACAATTAATATTAACCTCGTCCCAATTAAGGGGAATAACCACAATCACATCAATATTTCAATATCATCCCAAACAAGGGGAATAATCATAATCCACCCCTACACTGGCATGTGTAGTTTCGGGCATGGGCCATATGACCCACCCTTCCTCGGTTTGCTAATGATACTCCCAAAAATATTTTTGTTTTGCACACAAGGAAAACAAAAGCACAAATATATTTTATATTCACCTCACTAGTTTTGTTAAGTGACTTAAATAATGGGTTAGTTAGGTTAAAAATTCCTAGTTTTTGTAACATCTGATAGAATGTGCAAACATGGCTGAGTAGAGAGGAAAGGAACCAAGAGCCATTTATATAATTTTAAAAATTAACTTCCTTTCAATTATGTTGCTATAAAGGAAGAACAAAAGAAGTATGTTGCTCCGACACCACATATAAGAAATAATGTAGATCTTGGCATAAATTTTGTGATTTTACATATCAAAATATCTATCACTTTTTATATGTCTATAATAATTTAATAGACATAAGATATTAAAATTAATTTGTTGTCACTTACTGAATCAACAAAAAATTATTTTCCTATGATAATTCGTCCACATGGAAAAATGTTAGCAAAATATGGCCTTACATGACCAAATAATATATTTATACATATTTCCTGTACATGTATTTGAACTTCAAGAAAATTAGTATACATGCAATATATATATATATATATATATATATATATATATATATATATAATTTAAATGAAACAATGGCTAAAGTCATGTAGCTTATTTAGTCCACTCAAAGATACAAAGTACATTCATATAGAAAATATAAACAATTATTTATGTACATGAATTGTTTATGGATTAATTGAGTTATATTGACCAAACTTTAAATACATTCATAGATTCTCGATGAATCTATTAAGTATATGAATGCCACTATATATAGCCTCGTTAGTACCTTCAACCATTCACAACATCATTATAATTCCATTGGCTCTCTTGGACATACTTATGATTCCTCATCCCAAGGCATGTTGGTCGTATCTTATTTTTCACTCTTTCATTTCTTTACTTTCGAGGATCATCGACATAAACGTCAACATATAGAATATTTCGGAAATCATAAATTTAAGTTTATTAGTAATGAAGACTTTAAACATAATGGATTTTTTTCCAAGAAATGAAGTAAAATGGTTGGCAATCGAAGCACATATTAAAATCATAAATGAGTAACACATCATTTAATCTTGAAATACTTTTTCCTAAAAGGGCAATACACAATTTCAACTCATGAATATATATAAGAGCTAAAGACACATTGAAAATACTTACAAAGTATAACATTAGTTAAAACAACCACGTTTGGGCACAAGTATAACTCTCATTATTGGCACGGTGGCCACACTTTCCATATCCCCCCTTCTTTCACTTTCAAGTATCCTTATAGATTATCAATAACAAGGCATTTTAATTTAAGACTTTAGGTACACATATAAGCGATTGGAGTTTTAGACGCATAGAGTATTCTTACTAAGTTAAGCATAATGGACTTCCATTTGAAACACGACTCAAAGACATAACCTTTTAATACACTTATCATTCTTGAACACGTTCTCAAAGGATAACATAATGTGATAGGAACACTTGGAACACATTGTGAATACATAATTCTAGACACTTGCTTACTCGGGACAATGAAATTTATTGGGAACTACTCGAAACATGGGAATAAGGAACTTGAGCCAACAATAGTTGAAACTTACGGGAACATCATGTAATTAAATTCTAAGAGAGTAGTTTAACCAACATACCTGAAATTCTTCCCTTAATAATACTACGACATTCCGCCACACTAAACAACTTCAATCTACAACAATGCAAAATAATTGTACCAATATTAGCAAGATTTCTATACTTTAAGTCATTTAACCTTTTTATCAAACATCTACTGTGCATGTCTTTCTACAACCTCCAACAATGGAATTTCTTCACCTAACAACGACCTTCCACACCAATGATTCACCTCACAATCATCTCTAAGCCATCCACAACTTCCATTAGCACATGCATGCCCAACAATTCACTCCCAACCCATACATCTTATCAATTAATTCATTTTACAATCTCTATAACAACCTAGGTTAGGCATTTGTGGCTTCCAATCACCATCCCATAAGTCCTAACACATATTTGAGACATAAATAATCACCATGAATTAGTTAGAGATCGTGGACATACCTTTTGTAGACCAAATCTTGAAAGACAACTTTTGGGGTGTTCTTGAGATTTTGAAGAAATCCAATCAAAACCTTGTTATAACTAGTGATTGAGAAGTGAAATCATCTTAAAAACTCACCTTAGGCGAGTATTGGAAGCCTTGGCCAGATGGGTGATGGAGAGAAAGCCCTAGTCTTGATTAAATGACTCATCCCCTCTATCTACCCGGCCTTGGGGTATTTAATGGGCAAATGACCGCGCATTGGCCATGCACAGGAGGCAGAAACTCCCTAATATATGCGGCTGCGCATATGGCATAGTCTTGTAAAAGGGCCATAACTTTCTGTATACATACCCAAATGACAAACGGTTTGATGCATTAGAAACTAGACTCAGACGAATTTAATTTGATAGGTATATCACTAGGGGTAGGCATATTTCGGTCCGAACAGAAAAAACTGACCGAACCGAAAATATTTTTATTTCGGTTTCGGTTATTCGGTTATTCGATTTTTTCGGTCGGTTTTGGTTTAAAATTTTAAAATTTCAATTTTTTGGTTCGATTTTTGGTTATTAATTTATTTGGTTCGGTTAACCGAAAAATTGAATTATTAGCAAACCAACAAATTTTCGGTTGGTTTCAGTCTAATTTACCGAAATTCTGAAACAAAATCAACAAATTCGTCAGTCAAATTATTACATAGAGAGAGCCCAATAATGTTCAAACCGAAAACAGAACCGAAATAAACCGAACCGAAATTAGAAAACCGAACTGAACCGAACGTATTTCAGTTCGGTTTCGATTACTACTTTTACAAAACCGAAAACCAAATAACCGAACCGAATTTCTTAAAATCGAACCGACTGAATGCCCACCCCTATATATCACCACCTAAATCATTATATTGTGGGAGTTCTATTCGTTTGAAGTCGGGTCTTGTGCTAATTAAAATATCATTTCCACTTAATGTATCCAACTTGTTCCACACTAGTTCTTGTCATTCACAACGCTCCTTAGTATGTTCCAATACACCTTAAACATATATTTTCATTTCAAAATAATGTGGCTCTATCCCATAGGTCTCCTTTAATTCTCAAATACGTTATTCTCAAATACCGTTGGCGCAATTTAAAATCTTAAATCATTAGGAAATTTTTAACGGGGCCTTACAATCCCTCGCCTTAGATGCCTCCCATTCAGATCTCAGGCCCTAGATCTCGTACTCTAACCAAGAGATATCCTCCCTCAATCGCGCGTTCATGCTCGTCTTCGACGCCAGCTCTTCTTCGAGGGTTGAAATTTTGTCAAAAGCCCTATTCTGATCAGTCTGAAGGGTAGCCTCACTGGATAAGTTTTTTTGCATCCTCTGATCGGCACTTCTCTCTGTTGCTTCCCTTCATGCTCGGAGGGCCTCCTTCTTATATTTGAGCTCCTCGATCTCTTTTTGGAGCTTCTTATTTTCAATCTTTAATAACTTATCATATCTCACCACCTTCTTGGCCAGGTCCATATCAGCCGAACCTTTTTCAAGGGTCCCGAGGATAGAGCGGCGAGTTATTTCAAAATAAATAAAAAGTGAGTACAATATCTCTAATAGCTAACCTTGGTAGTCTCATAAGATATTTGAGTCACCAACGCCTCAAAATGCATAGATCCCATTTGATCCAACTATTGCTAGTTTAGTCACTTATGAAGTTGTGCGGCCGTGGGCCTGGGGTTCTCGAAAATATCCCCTCTTACTGGGTAAAGAAAAATTAATGACCCTCTAATCATCAGGTGGTGGGCACATAGAACCCCTGGGGACCCGAGCCTCGGAACCATCCTTCGAAGGTCATCCCCACAGTCGGATATCAAAGCCTTCGATCCCCGCAGCGACATTACGCTCCCTCGATAGATCTTAGGGGAATAAAGGTGAAGGAGATATTGAAACATGAGGCAAACAGCAACCTTTTCCACTGGATGGCAGAGACATGGGACCAACCTCCAAATTTGACGGCCGATGTCACGACCCAAAATTCATTAAAGGTCGTAATGGCGCAGGACACCACTGTCAGGCAAGCCAAGACTAAATAGTTAATTAAATTCTCATTTTAATGTTTTAGAAATTATTTCTTTTCCTTATATTAAATAATAAATAATGAACTTCCACTGAGTAAACAACAGTGTCTTTAACAAATTCAAATAATGAATAAACCCCGTAGTCATCCCAGAACCTGGTGTCACAAGTGCATGAGCAAATTTCTATGAAACAATGTAATACAATAACCGTCCGGAATACAATTGGACAGTAGAGAAAATACAATACAATACTCTAAAGGAGACTCTGCTGGCTGCGGGTCATCTCGAGAGGTGCAGCTCACCTAAGTCTCCATATCAATCATGTCGCTGCACCAAAATAGGCCACTAGACATACATGTGCCTGTGCAACAAAAATACACAACAAGTGTAGTATGAGTACAAAAATAACGTTTACCCAGTAAATATCCCGTTTAACCTCGAAGAAGTAGTGACGAGAGGTCGACTTCGACACTTACTTGTGGTCCAATAATAAAATACCAAAATGTGTAAAATCATAGATTTTTATAAGGTGATTGCAACTCGATCAACATGAAGCAGGTAAACAATTATTTTAATAGCAAGAGATTTCCAAAAATAAATTCACATTTCATCGTTTGACAATTTGTCTGAGGCCAGGGTGGCAATATCATTATTTATAAATTTACAAGGCAAGTAATACAAGCATGCGCAAATCATGTCGAGGTTGTACGGCCCGATCTAACAATATTTAAACTGGCACTGCCAGAGGGTCGAATGGCGCGAACCATAGATGCATCTATTTAACATGCCGAGGCGAATGGCCCGCTCCCATGAGAGTAGTAGGATATACCCCGCTCTCGAATCATACGTGCGACGCGGTCAAACATAAATTTAAGAAATCACCCCACTCGCGGATCATACTTGCGACGCGGTCAAATATAAATTTAAAATTTAAAATCAAATCTCTTTATTCATTCTTTTCAAAATAAGGGAAATTCAGCTTATAGCTTTTTTTTAAGGAAATTATCCGCTCGCGAAACATACATGCGACGCGGTTACACATAGATTCTTCAGCTATTATATTATTCCTCGGTTCTTTTCGAAATTACGAAGTTCAAATGAAATCTTTTAAATCTTAAGTTCTTCAATTTCAACTCCTTTCAAAACATTTAATAAGCGGACTCAATCTCGCTCCCTCTCAAGGCAAACAATAATCATGAATCAATAACAATATCAATAAGGCATGATGTGAGCCTAAAACTACCCGGACGTAGGCATAGCTAGTAGCTACGTACGGACTCTCGTCACCTCGTCCGTACGTAGCCCCCACAAATAGGAGCACACAATAATTTAGTTCACCTATGGGGTTAATTCCCCCTTACAAGGTTAGAAAGGAGACTTACCTCGCTCCGAAGTTCTATAACCGGCTTCCAAGCCCTTCCGATGAGTCAAATTGATGCACAACGCCCCAAAACTAGCCAATAATTACGCAAAACAATTAATATATGCTCAATTACCCATTATAATCCAATTTATAACAATTTCTAACCCCGATCGAAAGGTTGACAAAAATTGCCCTCGGGCCCACGTGCCCGAATTCCGAAATTTTTCGAAAATAATGATTACCCAAAACTTTACGAACTCAAATCTATATTTTGTTTCCAATTCCATGCCCAAATTCGAGGTCACAATACAAAATACCAAATTCTAGGTCTTCTGCCCAAAACCCCACAATCTACACAAATATCCATGTTCAAATCATGTGTTTAACTCAAAACTAGTATAAACCACTTACCTCCTGCTTGTGATAAAAATGGCACTCCCAAGTTGCTCCAAAATCGGCTCCCATGGAGAAAATATGGTGAAAATGAGCCAAACCCTCGTTTTAAAAGAACACACTGCCCAGCCCGATTTTCGCACCTACGGTCAACCCGCTGCTTTTGTGGTCTCGCAGGTGCGGCCAAAAACCTTGCACCTACGCATTCCTCTTGCCTAGCACGACTCCGCACCTGCGCCTTCCTTTCCGCATTTGTGCCTTCGTAGGTGCGGACATACCCTCGCACCTGTGCTCCCAAACTCTTCTCCGCCCACCGCACCTGCGACCATTGGTTCGCACCCGCGAATTCTCACCTGCGGCCCTTTTTGCGCAGGTGTGATCACACTAGATATCAGCTGCTTCAGCCCTTCCTCAAATTCCATTTTCGATCCGCTAACCACCCGGAATCTACCCAAGGCCCCCGGGACCCCGTCCAATCACACCAACCAGTTCCAAAACATAATGCGGACCTACTCGAGGCCTCAAATCACATCAAAAAATGCCAAAACCATGAATCACACTCAAATTCAAGCTTAATGAACTTTAGAACTTTCAACTTCAACATTCGATGCCGAAACCTATCGAATGACGCCCGATTGACCCCAAATTTGCACACAAGTCACATTCAACATTATGGACCTACTCCAACTTTCGGAATCAGAATCAGAATCCGACCCCGATATCAAAAAGTCCACTTCCAGTCAAACTTCTCAAAAACCTTCAAATTCTAACTTTAGCCAAATGACTCCAAAATGACCTACGGACCTCCGAATTTACTTTCGATCGCGCTCCCAATACCAGAATCACCATACGGAGCTATTCCCAGACTCGAAATCCCAAACGGACATCGACAATATTGAAATGCACTTCAACCCAAATTTATGAAATTCCTCCAAAGTGCTAACTTCCATAATAGGCGCCGAAACGCTCCCGGGTTATCCAAATCCCGATCCGGACATACGCCCAAGTCCAAAATCATCATACGAACCCGTTGGAACCTTCAAATCCCGATTTTGAGGTCTTTTACCGAAAAATCCAACCTTAGTCGATCTTCCAACTTAAAGCTTCCGAAATGAGAATTCTCTTTACTAATTAATTCCAAAACTCCCGGAATTCAATTCCGACCATGCGCACAAGTCATAATACCTTAAGTAAAGCTGCTCATGGCCTCAAACTGCCGAATGACACGCTAGAGCTCAAAACGATGTCGGGTCGTTATAGCCGACCTACCCCAAACACAACCTGTATTGAATAATGAATTCGGCAATCACATCGTCAATGGGAAGAGGAAACCCCATAGTGAACGGGTACGTGGCAATGAACGAGTATCCGCGGCAATAGCTGGTCAGTCTCTCACCCTTCTGTGGAAGATCGAGAACAAGGTCCATCTGGTCCTCCCATCTATAGTCCGTCTGAACCCTAGGCAGGATGTCAGTGATGATAAGAGTGGGACATATGAAAATGGGAGCATTTCGATCACCCACCGATTTATGTTTAACGTTTAAACCGTTATCAGAAATAACATTCATATGCCACAAAAGATGCACCATAGGCTTTCCTGTAGTGTACTAGTCTACTAATCGTGCTCATTCAGTCTAGGATCAAGTAGGACTTTAATTAGTTATAATGTAGGTTGCGGGTCGGGTAGGATACATTTGGATATAAGAGTGACTACACCTCCCTAAGCACTTTAATACATAAACTTTAACATTTAAAACCCCACACTTATGTCAAACCATAATTCCACCTTCACATCAATGTATATTAACTCCATACTTCTTTAAGCACAATTACATCAAGAGTCACCACTATCAAGGAATATTTTTCACAGCAATACAACTATTTTTTCTTTCTTTTTCAATTCAAGTAGCTCTTACTTTTTCAAAATACTGCACATTTCTCCTTATTTTATTAGTTCCACTCAAAAACCAAACCAACCACCCCACACTTTAACTTTTACAAAGTTCATTACAATTCAAGTGCTCATGAGAGGTGAAAAAGTTCAAATAGATGGTTAATTGAAACAAATGGGTAAGGCTTGTAATGTGGTTGCCAAAGAAATAGGATTACAGGCTCAAAGGGTTAACTACGATACATAAAAATTAGGCAGGTAAAATATATATATATCTGGCTCAATAAAGAAATGCCTATATCACTTCCAAGACCGAACAAAACTACTATTTCGCTTTGCAAACACACGGGGTAAGTTCTAGACATCAAATGCAATGTACATAATAACACCCAAACCTCACACACACATGGCACATAACTCACTCAGGATTGGACTCATTAAGATACTCTAGTCAAAGCAGCTAAGCAAAGTTAAGATCATACAATTTAATGTACTTATACAAGAGTGAAAAACAGAGCATAAGCATCACAGCCAAAGTACTTCCTATTCTCAAGGCATAACAAAGTCAAGAGATATTGCTTCAATTCCGATAACAGCACAAGGGTTCCTACTCCTAAAAAAATAAAACTAACTACACCCAGTTCAAGCAAAACCCTTGGAAAAGAACCGCGAAACAAAGAAAAACTAAGGGGTAATTACTACACTACCTACAAAGAAAATCTTTTTGTCCTTCTTCTTTAGACTTAAATCCCTCAAGAAAACTGTCTAGGAGATCCATCGTTGGGAAAAGTCCAATTTTTTATACTTTTTTTTTAATATTTTTCTTAGGAGCTACTAAAATACTACACAACTATAAAAAAACAAAAATATGAAACTAAAAAAAATAAGAAATATAATACTACTAATGATCTAAAGGAATTCTCTCACCCCACACTTAAAGGAGTGCAGTGTCCCCAATGCACAAATAAAACAAAATAATAATGAGGGTGGACAAGAAACTCCCTGAAAGGCCAAAAGCCGAAGCAATAGCGGATCACGGGTACTCAGACTTTTCCCAGGCATGGTCCTTTGTATGGGCACCCCATACTTAGTTCTCACCATCTATCTCGCTCTTGCACACTTCCTATGGAGTTGCTTCCTATGCTCAAAATCCTACAACATAAAACAATACTACAAAAATAATATAATAAAAATAAAAGAAAACAGTAAAGTTGGGTTGCCTCCCAATAAGCGCCTGATTTAACGTCGCGACACGACTTGAACCACTTTTTGTCTCCATCTCGAACTTATGAATTGAGCCTCTAATTTGGCTTCAAGCTTTCTGTTATGCTCTCGGGGTGGTGAGACAAATTTAATTGGGCCAAGCAACCAATATCGCATTTGACCTTCTTGGCGTTCGGATGAGGTATGTTATTCTGTCTCTCTGGCACGACGAATTCAAGAATGTAAGCATCCCGTTCCTCGTCCATTGGCTCCTCCAAAGAATGACGACCAATACGCCCTAATTCTAGAATTGTATTACTCCTTACTCCCTCATATTTACATATACAAGAGTTTTCAAATATAACATTATCTGCTTGCTCACATGGCTCTAGTGTACTTTTCTCAACATGGGCATCATCAACAAAAATATCCTCGAATGACTGGCTTTCCACTTTTAGCTCCTCAATTTGGCGTATAAGCTTCTTTTCAGCTTCACACAACTCATTACTATTTTGTTGGGCGTTAGACGTATCAACCTTTGCATTCAATTGAGCCTCTAAGTGGTGAATAGTTGTAACTCCCAACTGGTCGTTTTGCCTTCTAGAAGCCAGTTACCCTAAATAAGACTCCACGTATGTGCTTTTACTGTTTTATGATTTGCGGGGATGGTTAGTTCGGAATTTGGAAGGGTTCAGATTGAAATCGGAACACTTGGTTCCTTAGTTGGCTTTAAAAAGGCTAAGTTTGACTTCGGTCAATATTTTTAAGAAATGACCTCGGAATATGGATTTGACTGTTCTAATAGGTTTGTATGCCGATTTTGGTCTTGGGCGTATGTTCGAATCGGATTTTGGACAACCCGGGAGCATTTCGGCGCTTAATAGTGAAAGTTAGCTATTTGAAGGCTTTAAGGTTCTTTATACTTGGTTTGGAGTAGGTTTATGAGTAATCAAGGTCCGTTTGAAATTTCGAGCATAGGAATAGTTTTGTATGGTGATTTAATACTTGCGCACAAAAATTGGAGTCATTCCGAGTAGTTTAAGTATGTTTCGGCGCGTTCAGAGTAAGTTTGAAGAATTTGAAAATTTTAAGTTTAATCAATTTGGTTTGACGTATGATTCTTAGTTTTGATATTGTATTATACGTTCTGAGGGTTCGAGTAAGTCTGTTTTATGATTTTAAACTTGTCGGTATGTTCAAGCGGGGCCTCGGGTGTTAACCGGACGAGGCTCGGACCAAGTTTGGACTTGGGAAAAAAGTTGAAGCTTTCAGCTTCTGGTGCAATCGAACCTGCGCATAGAAATTTGCAGGTGCGATCCACGAGTCGTAGGTGTGGAGAAGTGAAGGGAGGGCAGCAACCGCAGGTGCGGAAAATTTGGGAGCACCTGCGAGCACGCAGGTGCGAAGGCAGTGGCACAGGAGCGGAATGGGGCGCAGGTGCGAAGGCTTTGGTCGCACCTGCGGGCATGCAGAAGCGGCCCTTGACCACAGGTGTAGAGCCAATCCAAGTGGGGAAATGTGCACCTACGAGGAATCTTCCGCAGGTGCGAAAATCGCAGAAGGCAGAACCTTCATTTAAGTCTGGAGTTGCGTATTTTTAGCCCATTTTCATCATGTTTGGGCGATTTTGGAGCTTCTTGAGAGGAGTATTCACCTAGAAAATTGGAGGTAAGTTAATTCTACCTATTGTGAGTTAAATACATAGATTATGGGTAGATTATAACATGTAAATTGGAAATTAAGGATTTAGATGAAAAAGTTAGGTTTTGATAAAAATGAGATTTTAACTGCGAAAATAGCTATGGAATGGGATAAAAATTATATATTTGAGTTCTTGAGATTATGGGTAATGATTTCCTCCAAATATTTCCGGAATCCGAGCAAGTGAGCCCAGGATAAAATTTAGGAATTTTACCAATTTGGGTTAGGTAATTAATCCAATACTCTAATTTCGTATTGTTAAGCATGTATTAATTATTTTATATAATATTTGGCTAGTTTCGGAATTTTCGGCACCAAGTTGAAGCTTTAACGTGAAATTTGTGATCGAGAAGTGAACTTTAAGATGAGGTAAGTCTCTTGTCTAACCTTGTAAGAGGAAATTTACCCCATAGGTGTTGTAAATAAATATTTGCTTCTAATTGTGGGGGATACGTACGTACGAGGTGACGAGAGTCCGTGCGTAGCTACTATTATGCTATTGCTCGGGTAATTTTAGGACCCAATTCATGAACTATGTAGAATTCTTGCACTATACTTGTTAAATTAAATGCCTAATTTTATTGATATTTTGTTGGAGAAATTGTGAAAACTGCTAATGAAATTCGTATTATTTTTGCATAAAACCTCATTAATATTTAATTCAAATGCTTATAAAATATTCCTTCTCTTCTTGTGGAGCGGGCCGAACACCTCGACAGTAGATAGATGCATCTATGGATCGTGCCGCACGTCCCTCAGTAGTGTACACGATACTCTGGATCGGGTCGTACGACCTCGGCATAAATCGTGCTTAATAATAATAATTACATGATGCCTTGACATTTTATTGCAACTTGTGAAGATAAATGGTTTATTGAAAATTATCGAATTCTAAAAGAGTTATTTATTTCCGCTTGTTAAGAAAATTATTGTTATTCACACAAATCATGTTTATTTAAATACTTCTATTTTAATATTATTGACCCATAGTGAGTGTCATAGTCGACCTCTCGTCACTACTTCTTCGAGATTAGACTTGATACTTACTAGGTACACGTTGTTTACGTACTCATGC
This sequence comes from Nicotiana tabacum, assembly GCF_000715075.1. NCBI lineage: Eukaryota > Viridiplantae > Streptophyta > Magnoliopsida > Solanales > Solanaceae > Nicotiana > Nicotiana tabacum. The sequence goes on along the minus strand of NW_027438401.1, from coordinate 104,549 downwards.
TACGCTTGCTGCACTTTTTGTGCAGGACCTGAGACAAAAACTTTAGGCGGTCCTACTGGTGCACCCCCGCGTTATCCCGAGGCTTAGTGGTGAGCTGCTTTTTCGAGCTGGTCTGCAACAACTAATGCCTCTACTTGTATTTGTATTCTATTTATTTTATATTCAGACAGTATTTAGAATTTTGTAAAATCTACTAGATGCTCATACACTTGTGACACCAGGTATTGGTACACACACTAGTAGAATTATGGTTTGAATATTTTCTTGGTTTTTATTTAATTAGAACCTTTTATATTTTCTTAAATCTTGCAAGTAAGAAGAGTTTAATTACTCGAAAATTTATTAAATGAGGAAATATATGTTTAATTCACTAGTTGTCTTGCCTAGCTGTGATGTTGGGTGCCATCATGACCTATAGGTGAAATTGGGCCGTGACAACATGGTATCAGAGCACTAGGTTCACGTAGGTCTCACAAGTTATGAGCAGGCATAATAGAGTCTGGCAGATTGGTACGGACACGTCTGTACTTATCTTTGAGAGGCTATAGGTTGTTAGGAAACTACCTTTCTTCATCTGCTATCGTGCAGTTGACGTAGTACTAAGTATCTTTCTTTTATTCTCTCACAGATGGTGAGAACATGCTCTACTGAGATTCCAGACAAGGGAAGAGCCGCTCCCCCTGTTGTTAGGGGCTGAGGCATAGGCCGACGGAGGGCTCCTACCCGTGGTAGGGGACGAGGGCGTCCCAGGGTTACTCCAGCTATGCCACCAGTGGGTCCAGTAGAGGATCCTATCATTGAGTAGTAGGGCGAGGTGCTCGCAACAGATCTAGCTCCGGTGGATTTCACATCCGCACCGGGATTTCAGGAGATCATGGGCCGTATGCTGCGGTTCATGGATACTATGACTCAGGCCGGTTTATTTCCAGCAGACCCAGCCACATCTCAGGCGGGGGGAGCACAGACCGCTACTGCACAGGCTCATGGGTAGGTAGTTGATGTATATCAGACCTAGGGTGCACTACACATGGGCGGAGCCCAACCAGTGGCAGCAGCTACACCTAAGCCTAGACCAGCTGCGATCGGCGAGCCACAGAAGCTATTGGACAGATAGACCAGGCTATATCCTCCTGTCTTTGGGGGTGAGAGACACGAGGATCCCCAGGACTTCATTGATCGTTGCAGGGACAGACTGCACAACATGAGGATATTGGAGTCCCATGGGGTAGACTTTGCTACCTTTCAGCTAGAGGGCAGGGCCTGTAGGTGGTGGCAGTCCTATCTTCATGGCAGACCAGCATATTATCCTCCCATGACTTGGGACAGGTTCACCCGTATTTTCCTGGATAGGTATATTCCACCCTCCAGAGAGAAGAGTTGCAGTTTCAGTTTGAGCAGCTCCAACAAAGTCAGATTTTAGTGACCGATTATGAATCGAGGTTCTCTGAGTTGTCTCACCATGCACTTGTGATACGCCCTACTGATGCAGAGAGAGTACGACAGTTTGTTGCGGATTTTCACACTGGCATTCAGGCCACTATGTCACGAGAGGTTTGCACATTGGCATTCAGAAGTGCTCCGTCTGGGGGTAGAGGTCAGTTCGTGAGAGGGCAGTCCAGCAGGCCCCCATATCCAGCACCACCACCTCCTCGGGGTGCTCTAGTGCGACCTTATTTCAGTGTTATGCCAGAGAGTTCTTATTGCCTACCAGCTATTCATGGTTCCTCCAGTGGGTATTCAGGTCATCAAGGACAGACTTCAGGTTAGCAGTCCACCGTAACAAGGGGTTATTTCGAGTGCGAGGATTTCAGTCATATGCGAAGATTCTGCCCCACGCTTTGGGGTAGACCAGTGCAGTAGGGTCAGTAGCCTATGATTACCGCACCAGTTGCTCCGTCAGTTGTCCGGCCACCAAAGGCGGAGGGTATGTGGGTAGGGGTCATCCTAGAGGTGGAGGCCAGCCAGGTGGCTCTCCAGCTCGGTTCTATGCTTTTTCGGCCAGACCATATGCAGAGGCCTCAGATGCTGTGATCACAGGTATTATTTTTGTTTGCGGCAAAGATGCTTCCGTATTATTTGATCCAGTGTCTACATATTCCTATGTGTCATCTCTATTTGCTCATTTCTTGGGTGTTTCTTGTGAGTCCTTGGGTACTCCTATTTATGTGTCCACTCCTATGAGCGATTCTGTTATTGTGGATCGGATCTACCGGTCCTTTATTGTTAGTTTCTGTGGTTACGAGACTAGAGCAAATCTTCTACTGCTTGATATGACCGACTTCGAGATCATACTGTGCATGAACTGGCTATCCCCATATCATGTCGTCCTAGATTTCCATGCTAAGACTATTACTTTGGCAATGCCGGAGTTACCTAGACTGGAGTGGAAGGGTTCGTCTGCCTGTGCATCTAGTTGAATTATTTCCTTCCTAAAGGCTCGACACATGGTCGAGAAGGGCTGTTTGGCTTATTTGGCCTATGCTGGGGACACTACTGTAGAGACTCCGACAATTGATTCAGTGCCCATAGTCTGAGAGTTCTCCAATGTGTTTCCTTATAATCTTCCAGGCATGCCACCAGATCGTGATATTGATTTCTGTATTGATTTGGCTCCAGGTACCCAGCCTATATCTATTCCACCGTACCATATGGGTCCGAAAGCATTGATGGAGTTGAAGGAACAACTTGAGGAATTATTAGCAAAGGGGTTTGCCAGGCTGAATGTGTCACCTTGGGGCGCACTGGTGCTATTTGTGAAGAAAGCAGATGGGACTATGCGGATGTGTATTGATTATCGCCAATTGAACAAAGTTACCATTAAGAACAAGTACCCATTGCTGCGTATTGATGATTTGTTTGACCGATTACAGGGTGCTAGGGTGTTCTCTAAGATTGACTTGAGAACGGGGTAGCATCAGTTGAAGATTCGGGATTCGGATGTTCCGAAAACTGCTTTCCAGACTAGATATGGTCATTATGAGTTTCTGGTGATGTCCTTCGGTTCGACTACCGCCCCGACATCGTTTGTGGATTTGATGATAAGGTTGTTCAGGCCATATATTGATTTGTTTGTCATTGTCTTCATTGATGACATTTTGATCTACTCACGAAGTATGGAGGACTACGAGCAACATTTGAGAGTAGTGCTTCAGACATTGCGGGAACAAAAGATATATGCTAAGCTCTCCAAATGTGTGTTTTGGCTAAATTATGTAGCATTTTTGGGGCATATTGTATTGGGCGAGGGTATTAAAGTTGATCCCAAAAAGATCAAGCAGTTCAGAATTGGTATCGTCCCACTTCGGCGACTGAGATCAGGAGTTTCCTAGGGTTAGCAGGTTATTATCGTCAGTTCATGGAGGCTTTTTCATCAATTGCAGCACCTTTGACCAAATTAACCCAGAAGGGTGCTTCATTCCGATGGTCCGATGATTGTGAGGCAAGCTTTCAGAAGCTCAAGGCAGCATTGACTACAGCACCAGTGTTAGTGTTGCCTTCTGGTTCGGAAATGTATACATTGTATTGCGACACATCACGCGTTGGTTTGGGTTGTGTATTGATGCAGGAGAAGCGAGTTATTACATATGCCTCAAGATTGCTGAAACCCTACGAGAAGAATTACCTGGTACATGATTTGGAGTTAGCTGCGATTGTTCACGCTCTTAAGATTTGGAGGCACTATCTTTATGGGGTGTCTTGTGAGGTTTACACTAATCACCATAGTTTGAAGCATTTGTTCAAGAAGAGAAACCTAAATTTGAGGCAGTGCAGATGGCTTGAGTTACTAAAAGATTATGATATTACTATCCTGTATCATTCGGGCAAAGAAAATGTAGTTGCAGACGCCTTGAGTAGAAAGGCGGAGAGTATGGGCAGTTTGGCTTTTATTTCAGTAGTGGAGAGGCCATTAGCTTTGGATATTCAGTCCTTGGCTAACAGACTTGTGAGGCTGGATACTTCATAGCCCAGTCGAGTTTTTGCATGTGTTGTTGCCCAGTCTTCACTATTTGAGTAGATCAAGGCTCGCTAGTTTGATGATCCACACTTATTGGTTCTTCGAGAGACGGTACTACGGGGTGGTGCCAAGGAAGTTACTATCAGCAAGGATGGTGTTCTGCGACTTTAGGGTCATCTATCTGTTCTTAATGTGGATGGGCTGAGGGAAAAGATCCTAGAGGAAGCACACAGTTCTCGGTATTCTATTCATCCAGGTGCTACGAAGATGTATCGTGACCTGAGGCAGCATTATTGGTGGCGGCGGATGAAGAAGGACATAGTTGAGTATGTAGCTAGATGCCTAAATTTCCAGCATGTTAAATATGAGCGCTAGAGTCCAGGTGGCCTACTCCAGCAGATGACTATACCGGAGTGGGAATGGGAACGCATTACTATGGCCTTCGTAGTTAGGTTGCCGCGGACCTTACAGAAATTTGATGCAGTTTGGGTCATTGTTGACAGGTTGACCAAGTCGGCACACTTTATTCCGGTTGTGACTACGTATACTTCAGAGAGGTTGGCCCAGATTTATATTCAGGAGATAGTTCGGTTGCACGGTGTGCCAATTTCCATCATATCAAATAGAGGCCCTCAGTTTATTTCACATTTCTGGATATCAGTACAGAGTGAATTGGGGACCCATGTAGAGCTCAGCACAGCCTTCCATCCGCATACCGATGAGTAGTCGCAGTGGACAGTTCAGATTTTGGAGGATATGCGCAGGGCATGTGTGATTGACTTTGGAGGTCAGTGGGATCGTTTCTTGCCTTTGGACGAGTTTGCTTATAACAATAGTTACCAATCCAGCATCGAGATGGCCCTATTCGAGGCTTTATATGGTCAGCAATGTCGTTCGTCCATCGGATGGTTTGAGCCCGGTGAGGTATATGGTACTGATTTGGTGAAGGATGCCTTGGAAAAGGTAAAGTTGATTCAGGAACGACTTCATATAGCATAGTCCAGAAAGAAGAGTTACGCAGATCAGAAAGCACGTGATTTATCATTTATGGTGGGTGAAAAATTCCTCTTAAAGGTTTCGCCAATGAAGGGAATCATAAGATTCAGGAAGAAGGGCAAGTTGAGACCAAGGTTTATAGGACCATTTGAGGTGTTAAGACGAGTTGGAAAGGTTTCTTACGAGCTTGCTTTGCCTCCCAGTCTATCGGGAGTTCATCCGATTTTCCATGTATCTATGCTCTGGAGGTATCATGCCGACCTATCACATGTGTTAGACTTCAGCACAGTTCAACTAGATAAGAGCTTGGGTTATGAAGAGGAACTAGTTGCCATTGTTGATAGACAGGTTCGCCAGTTGAGGTCCAAGACGATTTCTGTGGTAAAAGTTCAGTGGAGGGACAAACCAGTTGGGGAAGCGACTTGGGAGGCCTAGGAGGACATACGGAGTAGATATCCACACTTATTCAGCACTCCAAGTATAATTCTAAATCCGTTTGAGGACGAACGTTTGTTTAAGAGGTGGAGAATGTAACGACCCAACCGGTCATTTTGCCTTCTAGAACCTCGTTCCCCTAAATAAGACTCCCCGTATGTGCTTTTACTGTTTTATGACTTGCGGGGATGGTTAGTTCGGAATTTGGAAGGGTTCGGGTGAAAACGGAACACTTGGTTCCTTAATTGGCTTTAAAAAGGCTAAGTTTGATTTCGGTCAACATTTTTAGGAAACGACCTCGGAATTGGCATTTGACAGTTCCAATAGGTTTGTATGCTGATTTTGGACTTGGGCGTATGTTCGAATCGGGTTTTTGACAACCCGGGAGCGTTTCGGCCCTTAATAGTGAAAGTTAGTAATTTGAAGGCTTTAAGGTTTTTTAAACTTGGTTTGGAGTAGGTTTTGGATTAATCAAGGTCCGTTTGAAATTCCGAGCATGGGAATAGTTACGTATGGTGATTTAAGACTTGCACGCAAAATTTGAAGTCATTCCGAGTAGTTTAAGTATGTTTCGGTGCGTTTGGAGTAAGTTTGAAGAATTTGAAAATTTTAAGTTGAATCAATTTGGTTTGAGGTATGATTCTTAGTTTTGATCTTGTTTTACATGTTCCGAGGGTTCGAGCGAGCCCGTTTCATGATTTCAAACTTGACAGTATGCTCGGACAGGGCTTCGGGTGTTAACTGGACGAGGCTCGGACCAAGTTTGGACTTGGTAGAAAGGCTGAAGCTTTTAGCTTGTGGTGCAATCGCATCTGCGCATGGACAGTCGCAGGTGCAAACCACGAGTCGTAGGTGCAGAGAAGTGAATGGAGGCCAGCAACTGCATGTGCGGAATTTTGGGTGCACCTGCGAGCACGCAGGTGTGAAGGCAGTGGCGCAGTTGCGAAGGCTTTGATCGCACCTGTGGGCGCGCAGAAGCGGCCCCATGACCGCATGTGCGGAGCCAAGCCAAGTGGGGAAATGCGCACCTGCGAGGATTCTTCCGCAGGTGCGGTTGTACCCCACAGGTGCAAAAATCACAGAAGGCAGAACCTTTATTTAAGTTCGGAGTTGCGTATTTTTAGCCCATTTTCTTCATGTTTGGGCGATTTTGGAGCTTCTTGAGAGGAGTATTCACCTAGCAAATTGGAGGTAAGTTAATTCTACCTATTGTGAGTTAAACACATAGATTATGGGTAGATTATAAAATGTAAATTAGAAATCAAGGGATTAGATGAAAAATCTAGGTTTTGATAAAAATGAGATTTTAACCACGAAAAAGGTTATGGAATGGGATAAAAATTGTATATTTGAGTTCTTGAGATTATGGGTAATGATTTCTTATGAATATTTTCGGAATCCGGGCATGTGGACCCGGGTGAATTTTAGGAATTGTACCAATTTAGGTTAGGTAATTAATCTAATACTCTAATTTCGCATTGTTAAGCATGTATTGATTATTTTATATAACATTTGGCTAGTTTCGGATTTTTCAGCACCAAATTGACACTTTAACATGAAATTTGTGATCGGGAAGTGAACATCAAGACGAGGTATGTCTCTTGTCTAACCTTGTAAGAGGAAATTTACCCCATAGGTGTTGTAAATAAATATTTGCTTCTAATTGTGGGGGATACATACGTACGAGGTGACGAGAGTCCGTGCGTAGCTACTATTATGCTCTTGCTCGGGTAATTTTAGGACCCAATTCATGAACTATGTAGAATTCTTGCACTATACTTGTTAAATTAAATGCCTAATTTTATTGATATTTTGTTGGAGAAATTGTGAAAGACTGCTAATGAAATTCGTATTATTTTTGCATAAAACCTCATTAATATTTAATTCAAATGCTTATAAAATATTCCTTCTCTTCTTGTGGAGCGGGCCGGACACCTCGGCAGTAGATAGATGCATCTATGGATCATGCCACACGTCCCTCGGTAGTGTACACGACACTCTAGATCGGGCCATACGACCTCGGCATAAATCGTGCTTAATAATAATAATTATACGATTCCTTGACATTTAATTGCACGTTGTGAAGATAAATGATTTATTGGAAATTATCGAATTTTGACAGAGTTATTTATTTTCGCTTGTTAAGAAAATTATTGTTATTCACATAAACCATGTTTATTTAAATACTTCTATTTTAATATCATTGACCCATAGTGAGTGTCAAAGTCGACCTCTCGTCACTACTTCTTCGAGATTAGACTTGATACTTATTGGGTACATGTTGTTTACGTACTCATGCTATGCTTGCTGCACTTTTTGTGCAGGACCTGAGACAGGAACTTTAGGCGGTCCTACCGGTGCACCCCGGCGTTATCCTGAGGCTTAGTGGTGAGCTGCCTTTCCGAGCCAGTGTGCAGCAACTAGTGCCTCTCCTTGTATTTGTATTATGTCTATTTTATATTCACACAGTATTTAGAATTTTGTAAAATCTACTAGATGCTCATACACTTGTACCTAATAGCCTAGCCTCACCCGGCTCAAACCAACCGACCGTAGACCGACACTGTCTCCCATACAAAGCCTTATACGGAGCCATATCAATGCTCAATTGGTAGTTGTTATTATAAGCAAACTCTGCAAGCAGCAGAAACCGATCCCAAGAACCCCTAAAATCTATAACACAAGTGCGTAGCATATCTTCCAATATCTGAATAGTGCACTCGGACTGCCTGTCCATCTGAGGGTGAAATGTTGTACTCAATTGTACCTGTGTGCCTAACTCTCGATGTACTGTTCTCCAAAACTGTGATGTAAAATGCATGCCCCGATCTGAAATACTAGACATTGGCACACCATGAAGGCGGACAATCTCACAGACGTAAATCTCAGCCAACCGCTCCGAAGTATAAGTAGTATCGACTGGAATAAAATGCGCGGACTTGGTCAACTGATCCACAATTACCCAAACAGCATCAAACTTCCCCAAAGTCCGTGGGAGTCCAACTACGAAGTCCATGGTAATATGCTCCCACTTCCACTACGGAATTTCAAGTCTCTGAAGCAATCTGCCCGATCTCTGATGCTCGTACTTCACTTGCTGACAATTTAAACACTGAGCTACAAACCCCACTATATCTTTCTTTATTTCTCTCCACCAATAGTGTTGTCTCAAGTCCTGATACATTTTTGCGTCACCCGGATGAATGAAGTACTGTGAACTGTGAGCCTCTTCAAGAATCAACCCCCGCAGTCTATCTACATTTGGTACACAAATCCGACCCTCCATTCTCAACATCCCATCATCTCTAATAGTAACATCTTTGGCACCATGCTGAATTGTGTCCTTCAAGACAAGTAAATGGGTATTATCATACTGGAGCTCTCTAATGTGGTCATATAAGGAAGACCAAGAAATCGCACAAGCTAGAACCCGACTGGACTCCGAAACATCTTATCTCACAAACTGGTTGGCCAATGCATGAATATCAACTGCAAGAGGCCTCTCACCAACAGGAATGAATTCAAGGCTACCCATACTCACTACCTTTCTACTCAAGGCATCGGCCACCACATTGGCCTTTTCGGGATGATACAGAATGGTAATATCATAGTCCTTTAGCAACTCCAACCATCTCCGCTACCTCAAATTTAGATCCTTCTATTTGAATAAGTGCTGAAAACTCTGATGATCTGTATATACCTCACAAGACACACCATAGAGATAGTGCCTCCAAATCTTTAATGCATGAACGATGGATGCCAATTCTAAATCATGAACAAGGTAGTTCTTTTCATGTGGCTTCAACTGGCGTGAAACATAAGCAATAACTCTACTTTCTTGCATCCGAGAAGCATCACAATACACTGTATAAGAGCCTAAAGCTGAAGGAAAAACTAGAACTGGAGTTGTGGTCAAGGTAGTCTTGAGCATCTGAAAGATCTCCTCACACTCATCCGATTACCTGAATGGAGCACCTTTTTGGGTCAATTTAGTCATAGACGCCACAATAGACGAGAAGCTCTCCACAAAGCGACGATAATAACCGACCAATCGAGAAAACTCTGAATCTCAGTAGCTGAAGATGGCATGGGCCAACTCTGAACTGCCTCTATCTTCTTCGGATCCACCTTAATTCCCTCACTAGACGCTATGTTCCCCAAGAATGCAACTGAACTAAGCTAGAACTCACACTTAGAGAACTTGGCATAAAGTTTCTCCTCCCCCAGCCTCTGTTGTACAATACTCAAATGTTGTGCATGTTCCTCCTGGCTATGTGAGTACACCAGGATATCATCAATAAATACTATGATAAAAAATCCATATACGGCTTGAATACACTATTCATCAAGTGCATAAATGTTGATGGGGCGTTGGTCAGCCCAAAAGACATCACGAGAAATTCATAGTGACCATAACGGGTCCTGAATACCGTCTTTAGAATATCCAAATCCCTAAATTTTAACAGGTGATACCTAGACCTCAAATCCATTTTAGAGAACGCCCTCGCTCCCTGAATCTGGTCAAATAAATCATCAATACGTGGCAAAAGGATACTTGTTCTTGATTGTAACTTTGTTCAACTACCTGTAGTCGATGCACATTCACATAGTACCGTCTTTTGTTTTCACAAATAGAATCGCTGCACCCCAAGACGACACACTAGGCCTAATAAACCCCTTATCAAGAAATTCCCGAACTTGCTCTTTCAGTTCTTTCAATTCAGCTGGTGCCATACGATACGGAGGAAACAAAATGGGCTGAGTGCCCGGCACCAAGTCAATACTAAAATCAATATCCCTATCGGGTGACATACCCGGCAGGTCTATAGGAAATACATCCGAAAAATCTCGCACTACCGGTACTTAATCAATAGTAGTAGTGTCTGCATCAACATCTCTTACAAAGGCCAAATATGACAAACACCCCTTTCCAACCATCCGTTTGGCCTTCAAGTAAGAAATTACCCTGTTGGGAATATAATCTAGAGAACCTCTCCATTCGATCCTCGTCAATCCCGGTATCGCCAACGTCACTATGTTTGCATGACAGACCAGAATAACATGACATGGAGACAACCAATCTATACCTAAGATTACATCAAAATCAGTCATACTAAGCAATAAGAGATCAACTCTAGTCTCTAATCCCCCAATAGTTACCACACATGACCGATACACACGGTCCACAATAATAGTATCGCCCATGGACATGGATACATGAACAGATGATACTAAGGACTCACGGGGCATATCCAGATAACAAACAAAATATGATGAAATATACGAATATGCGAAACCAGGGTCAAAAAATATAGAAGCTTCCCTGTGGTTCACTGAGACAATACATGTGATCACTACATCGGAGGCAACGACATCTGGCCTAGCAGGAATAGAATAGAATCGGGCATGATCGCCACCTGATCGACCTTAACCTCTAGGATGACCTCTGGCTACCTGAGCCCCAGCCTGCGCTGGCTGGACGGGTGGCTTAGTAGCTGGTGCAGGAGTCATAGCCTGACTCCTCTGCTGAACTGAACCTCGCGAAAGGTGGGGGTAATATTTCCTCACATGACCCAGCTCTCCACATTCATAGCAATCTCTCTCGAAGAATGGTGGCGAGTTCTGAGGTGAACCTCGAGAACTAGAATAACTACCATAAGAACCTGGTACAAATGAACCCTGAATTAATGGTGCAAAAGATGAACTCTGAGATGGAAGTTCACTAAGAGAAGACCGACTCGGTCGAGCATTGTATGAACCATGGCTAGCTGATGCGCCACTATGAGATATACGAGCCATCTGAGTGGGCCTATAAGGTCGACCCCTACTGTGATAGGACTGTCCCCCAGAAGGAACACTACCGGAATTACCCGGACCACAAGACATCTTGTCCTCCCTCTCCTCATGCTCCTGAGTATGGATCATCTCTAGCCATCGAGCACTGTCAACCACTTCGTCGAATTTAGCATCTGCTACATTTCCTAGAGTAACAAAACGAAATTGATGGTTGAGGCCATTAATGAACATCCTAATCTTCTCCCTCTCAGTGGGAACCAACCAAACTACATGACGAGCTAATTCTGAAAATTGTATCTCATACTAAGTCACGGACAGGTCCTCCTGACGTAAATGCTCGAACTTCCTACGTAGTTCCTCTCTGCGGGTATGTGGAACAAACTTCTCCAGAAATAATATGGAGAACTCATGCCATGAAAGTGGTTCTGCACTAACTGATCTGCTACTCTCATAAGTCTCCCACCATTTGAAGGCTGCCCCGGTCTGCTGAAAAGTAGTAAATGAGACCCCTGGTCTCCAGAATACCCGTTGTACGAAGCATAAACTGGCATCTGTCCAAGAAATCCTAAGCATCCTCTAACTCAGTTCCACTGAAAGTGGGAGGATGGAGTCTCCCAAACCTATCTAATATCTTCTGCTCCTCGTCATTCATAATAGGACCCACCTGGGCCTGAGCAGCTGCAACCGGCTGGACTGGTAGTGCCCCCAGTATCTGAAGTCCCTGCTATACCTGCTCTAGAGTATGGGTGACAGGAGTTTGAGTACCTCCCCCGGCCTGAGAAGTAGTTGGTGCGGCCTGAGTCGAAACCACTGAGCAAGGCCTGTGAAAATAGTCAATATCTAGGCTAAAGCCTCCTGAAGGCCTGGAATCACAATAGGTACAACTAGTGTTTGAGCTAGTCCCGCTGGCTCAACTATATCTAGAACCTGCTCCTGAGCTGGAGCAACTGGTGGTTATACATATGCTGCTCCAACTAATGTACGAGCTACATCTCAATCTCTACCACGGCTCCGGCCTCTCGCGGCCCTAATTGGTGGCACTGGTGGATGACCGTCCGATCTGGTAGTGCGTGTCCTCACCATCCGTGAGAGAATAGAATAACAAAAATTTAGTTTTCGAAATCAACAAATTCATACGATACAATACAAGAAAGTAAAATTTTCCTAAGGGTTCGGCAGCCTCTCGAAGATAAGTACAGACGTCTCCGTACCGATCCGCAAGACTCTATTAAACTTGCTCATGACTCGTGAGACCTATGTAACCTAGGCTCTGATACCAACTTGTCACGACCCAAAATTCACTTGTCGTGATGACTCCTATCTCAATAATAGGCAAGCCAATAGCCTCAATAAATCATTATATTCCTTTAAGTTTGAAAACATAATACTTGAGTTCAATAGAAAATCCCACAAAAACTGATATAAATACACTCCCAAAATCCGGTGTCACTGAGTATATGAGCATCTAAATGACAACACAATCTGACTGATAAAAATACTGTCTGAAAATATAAAATAGCATAAATAACTAAAAGGAAAGAGCGACAGGGTCTGCAAACACCAAGCAGCTACCTCGATAGTCTCCAATAGATTAAAACTCCAAAATATAGCAGCCGCCATATCAGAAAGTACTTAGATCTGCACATGAAGTGCAGAGTGTAGTATGAGTACAACCGACCCCATGTACCTAATAAATAACAAGGTTAACCTTTGGGTTGAAAGTAGTGACGAGCTCAACAGGTACAGTCTAGTATAGAAATAACAGTACAGAAATGTAGGTATGCTTTTAAGTTCAACAGTTAAACTCAGTACAAGTAAAATAGATAAATTCTGAATGATATGAGGAATATGACATCTGTATATATACATGCCAATGTACATACTATATGTGATGCACCTCAGTGGAAACCTAGTGTACTCAAAATCTCAAAATACTCAATCACTCAATACTGTATATGGCCAATCCAGCCCAGGGAAGATCCATCCCATATATATACATCAACTGATAGTCAGTCACTTAGTACTGTGTAAGGCGGCAAATCCAGCCCAGGGAAGACTCATCCCATATATATACATCAACTGACAGTCAGTCACTCAGTACTATGTAAGACCAATCCAGCCCAGGGGAAGAGCCATCCCCAAATGTAAATAAGGCAAATCCATGTCCTGGAACGGAGGGGCTCCTTTAGCCCAAGCGCTATATAAAGCCAATATGGCCTACTATGACGTGCAGTCCAATCCCATAATAATAAAGCCTATAAGGCTTGCTGCGACATTAAGCCCCGATCCATATCATAATAAATATAAAGCCAATTTGGCCTACTGCGATGTGCAGCTCGATCCCATAAATATCTTCACAAATGGATGAACATGACTGAGTATGAAATTTACATTTTAAAATAATTAATTCAACACCAACACGGCCATGTGGGTCCCAAAATATCGGCACGTAGCCTAAACATGATCTTTAATACGAGTCTCTGCTCAATTTCTCTAACATGTGGGGAACATGTGAATAATGACATGATTCTTTGATTATGCAACTCTATGGAATTTATTTAAGTCACAATGTCTATGGTGCACGCCCACACACCCGTCACCTAGCATGTGCGTCACCTCCAAACAATTCATATAACACGTAATTCAAGGATTCATACCTCATAATCAAGTTTAAAAGCGTTGCTTACCTCAATCTGTGTAATTCTTCATTCCAATATGCCTTTTCAACGCGAGTCGACCTCCAAACATCTCGAATCTAGTCACAATTAATTCGATACAGTCAACACAAATTATAGGAATTAATTCCATATAAAAATACTAATTTTCCAACAAAATCCAAAAATTCAACTCAAAAATCGTCAGTAGTGCCCACTTCTCGGAACCCAATAAAAGTTATAAAATATGAACAGGGGCGGAACTACAGTAGTGGGTGTGGGTTCGGGCGAACTCAGCCACTTTTTCTGGAACCTTGTATTTGTATTGAAATATTTACTAAATCTATATAAATATATACTGTCGAACAAAGTAACAAAAGGAGTTTTGGTTCAACGGTAAGGGTTGTGGTTTCGCTAGAAAAGGTGGGGGTTCGATTCCCGCTGAAAGCAATATTTTATTTTAAAATTTAGAACCCACACACTTCAAATCCTTGCTCCGCCTCTGAATATGAATGTCCATTCAACCACGAGTCCAACCATATCAAATTTACCAAATTCCAACAACAACTTGACCTTCAAATCCTCAAATCTTATTTTCAAGTTCCTAGGCCCAAATCCTCGAATTACACCTCAAAAACTCGTAATCTAGTCGGAATAATCAATGATAATTCAATATTATTGACTAACAATGATCACAAGTGACTTACCTCAATTTTCTCGTAAATTCTCTCTTAAATATCGCCTCAACCCGTGTTGGAAATGTCCCAAAAATGCCAAAATCCCGCAACCCCTTTGATTTTATTCTGTCCAGGGTTTTCGCATCTGCGGCTCACTTGGCCGCATCTGCGGTCATGCTTTTACGGTTAAGTTTCCGCTTCTGCGACAGACCTTCGCTTCTACAAAGAAGTGCCCGCTTCTGCGGTCTAGGCCCTCATTAGCCCAAGCCGCATCTGCGACCATTTTGTCGCTTTTACGGTCGCGCTTCTGCGGATCTCACGCTTCTGCGATGCCAAGCTCGCTTCTGCGAGCTCGCACCTGCGTGATAATTTTCGTAGGTGCGATTGCATCAGTAGGCAGAAATTTCCAGCTTTGTTCTAAGTCCAAATTTAATTCGTTAACCATCCGAAACTCACTCGTGGCCCCCGGGACCTCAACCAAATATACAGCAAGTCCTAAAATATCATACGAACTTACTAGATACCTCAAATCACATCAAACAATGCTAAAAACCGAATCGCACCCCATTTCAAGTTTAATGAAACTAAGAAATTCTAACTTCCACATTCGATGCCAAAACCTATCAAATCAAGTCCAATTGACCTCAAATTTTGCACACAAATCATAAATGACATAACGGACCTATGAAAATTTTCAGAATCGGCTTCCAAACTTAAACTTTCTATTTTCGCCATTTCAAGCCTAACTTAATTACGGCTTCCAAAAAATATTTTCGGACATCCAAAATTATTATACGGAGCTATTAGAATCATCAAAACTCTATTCCTGGGTAGTTTATATATAAGTCGACATTCGGTCAACCTTTTCAACTTAAGTTTTCATCCTTGAGACTAAATGTCTCAATTCATTCTGAAACCTCACTGGACTCGAACCAATTACCCAGGCAAGCCATATAACAAGTGTAAAATACAAAATGAGCAGTAAATGAGGAAACGAGGCTGTAATACTCAAAACGATCGACCGGATCATTAAAAATTGGTAAGGTGATTTTTCTTTTTTCGTCTGTGAACCTCCAAATAAAATTCCTTTGAGCTCCATCTAAGTCATTATTCTGCAACAACAAAATTATTTTGCAAACTGCACTAATACAAGCGTTAATTATTTTGCATGGCATGGTTTGGAATGGAAGCTGAGGTAGCCTTAGCTAGAGTAATTCTACATGCTAAATTAAGATATTTACTTTTCCAACCATTGAGTCTATTCTTACTAGTAGAGAATGGCATGTGCTGAGCCCGGACCCGAACCTATTAAGTTACAATTTATATTATGTTAGTGGATAATTTTTATAATGTACTAAGATCAATTTGTGGAGGAGTTGTGATAGAGGAGATACAGGTAGACATTCTAATGATGTGTTATTTAGGATATAGTCCTCAGCGGCAATATTGTAAGTCCACAACTATTAGCTCATTGAATAGATCTTGTGAGAAGTTGCTGCCAAGGCAATCCCATCTTCTCTGCATCAAATGGTAAAGTTCGAATGGGACAGGCAGGAAATAGTTGCGCACGGTGATGAGAACTCATCTGCTTACAATGACACAATCGTTCTATTTATTGAAGTTGAAGATGATAAAGGGCTTTGGGTTTACCAAATGTTTGAAACAGTGTCTGTTGAGAATATTCCCGAAGGAGAATGCATCCTAGGTCCGAAGATACCATCCGCATCTGTCATGGTAGCAAATGAAATGTTGAAGAATGATTTTCTGCCGGGCAAAGGTCTGGGTTCATCTTTGCAAGGTATTGTGCATCCGGTGTGTCCACGTGAAAGTTTTGGTACATTTGGTTTGGGATTCACACTCACAGGGAAGGACGTGAAAAAGGCTAAAAGTTTGAAAGGAAAGGCATGGTCACTCCCTAAACCTGTTCCACATATCTCCAAGTCTTTCGTCAAGTCAGGGGTCGCCAAACGCCCAATATCAGTGGTCCCAAAACCTGTGGTCGACTTTGATGAAGAGCTGATCAAGAGGTTCCAGAGTCTGTTTGATGAGGTTAATATGGTCGAAATTGGGGAAGGTTCCAGTAATGCCGATGTGCAGCTTGTTGGGCCAAATGTGAAGCTTAGCAATTGGAAAGCTACCCCTCTCCCCATTCGGAAGGAGTTTTGGTAGTTTGCTTTGTTTTCCTTTCTGTCATCTGGGTTATTCCAGGATTGTAATCCAGATTTTTCTTAGTTTTTACTTGTTTCAATGTACAAACCCTTCTATCCTCTTATTTTCAATAAATAGGCTTTTTTTCTATATGAAGTGTGGTCTGATATAAATTCAAGTATTATACAACCTATGTTACTAAAGCGCAAGATAGAATCTTTTTGAATAGTATAAACAAAGGACTTGAAATTCAATACTCTATTACAATTGAAACTCCACTACACAAGAACAACCAAACACAGATCCAAGTCGTAGAAAGATCTATTGACTCATTTCTATTGACTCATTAATAATCTCTTGACCACTCATCTTAAGAACCAATAAAATTATTTTTTTTTAAAAAGAACTCTAATAAAGCCAACATAACACATATATTAGATACTTCATCTGCTACTGTCGATAGCTTGAAAGTTCAATCATGCCAAATCTTAACCCATGAGAAGATACCAAAAATAATAGGATTAACTTTATTTTCACATTATCATAGGTAAGGAGCAAACCTGACTACTGACCTCACCGACTTCACTATTTCATGCTACATGAGTCAACACAAAATATAAGATATCAGCTAAAGATGGTAGATGCATTAACTCATTTCTCCCTTATTCTACTCCATCAAAAGCTCTAGAAGAATAATGCTGAAAGCATAAACATCATTGCTATAAGTTAAGTTTCTGCATATTTGGTAAAAATTGGACAATAATGCTTCGATTTGTGTCTGTTGTCTCCTTCGATGTAACTATTATTGCCACAAGAAAGGCGATACTAAACTATTCAGCAACAAGGAAAATTGGTGCGGAAGTATTTTGTATTCTATCAGATAACTCAATCAACGGTTACGCACATTCCAACTGCATAAAATAGGCCTCCAGCAATATCTCCAGATCCTCCATATCATTGTCATTAAAATGGTTGCTCACCAAACTTCCACTTCTGCTTCTGGCAGAATTAAGCCTACGAAGATTTGGTGCAACAGAAACAAAGCTATTTGGAACAATAGTTTCCAAAAGAGACTCAGTTTACTGATTCTGAATCCATTTCCTAGTCAAGTACAACTGTTCCATGTCTTCATTGTCATCTAAAAGGTGTTCAATTTCATCTCTAACCTATCATCAAAAACCTTTACCACTCTAAGCATAACACAGAATAATCAGAGCACAGATAAGTGTCAAGCAAGAGACACTACAATTGAGTTCCTCAATGTAGCCCATTTGAATATTAAACCCTCCAATTTACGAATCAAAAGCAAGATAATTGGAGTAGCAAAAGGCTCATTATGTCTCCTCATATTTATAGAAAACAGAAATAAGAATGCAAAGATCATATGCCTGCCTAAGTAATCATGGGCGGAAATCCTCCACACTACCAAGGGAAAGGAAAACCCCCGTAGAAAAGTTGTTTTATACAGGCTACCATACCATTTCAATAGCTAGAATATTCCCGAGTGTACGTGCAAAATTAGGTCCAGCATAAGGCAAACAAAATGCACTATAAATTAACTCAATACTTAAGAAGAAGCATCAGGAAGATTAACTTAAAGTGAGCCACAAGGGCTATTAAAATTGAATACGGTTTGCCATTGAAGTTTAAGGTATACAAATTGATACCAATAGTTGTTCACCCAATAAGTTAATTATGGTAAATTAAAAAGGAATAAAGTCTTAGTGATTTCATATATACTACAGAGCACTAAAGGTTAAAGCACAATATAAGGTAAACGTTTGCACATAATTATGTCGGAAGTACCTACAGCACTACAGGTTCATAGAATATAATGACAAACAAGGTTGTATTAAACACTTCAAACAAAGAGAATCTTGTTTCACTAACTAAAATGGTAAGATCTACCAAAACTCTAAATTTTTCAATCCAAAATCAGTTGTCTTACTGTTATGAAGGTCAACTGAACATGCCAATAAAATTAACTCACGCATTACTAACCTAAAAAGAGCACCATCTTTCACAGACATTTATTAGAAACCTTCGACATGCTACCATCACATCTTCCTAGGGCTTAAAATAGGAAGTTATAGAAACCCATTCATTAACATCCAACTTATCATATACATAGTTACTGTAATTTTCACTGCTACAAAGTTAAACCGATTATGTAAATTGAACTTGAGGATGAGTAATAGTGAACAAAGTGAAAAAGATCACTTCCTTGGGAATTTGGCTGACACTAAATTTTCTGAGGAAGTCACATATAACAGGAAAGTTCGAGAGTAAACATATAGAGAGTGAAAGATTCTTCTTTGCAAGAGCTTGTACCTGGTAATTATTGGCCAGCACTTAGATACTGTTTATACTCTGAGATAAAAAAAAAATATGGACGGAATGCTTACACATTATCAAACTCATCTTTGATAAAGAAGAATATTTCATAATATTACATTATGCACTGTTGGTTTCCTTAATATTCACATATTAAATAGATCAGGAATAGATCAAAAATGAATTTCTGATTAATCATAGAGCTACAAAATGAATACAAAATTATGATACTTCAGTCTACACCTCCTTATACGAAGGACATAAGTATGCTTTTTTAATCATTTGACAATTTTCATGCATTCATCTATTAACATATTCAAGTGGAAAAAGAAGAGACCTTTTATCTCAAATTACAACATTAGCATTGCCATACTTCAGGATGATCATAAATCAGCCTTTTTAACCTCCAAATATTACTCTAATCCTAATGATAGCCGCTAAGAAATTGCCCAAAGAAATAATTAAAATTCAAAGTCAATTTCTATAAGTGAGCGTCACTGAGACATGCCTTAAAGAAGAGTGTTCCATTGAGAAATCATCTAGGCAATTGAGTCAAGAGTGAATTGAGGCCATGTTTGATGAGATTAAAACCACAACATGTTTAGAAAAGCTAAACTAAAAGTTTCAGAGTACCAAATTGAGTCCACAAGACCAGTACAACAGAATCATCGATACTTCCTTCCTAAATCAATTTCTTTGGAGCAAAAACATAATATATATCACAAAGTAAAACAAATTGGGAAAACTATAAAGGGAGAAAAAGAGAGGAGAATAAGAAATGTCAAATATGTGCTTAGTGCGAGTACCATAAATCGTTTCAAGTGGCCAACTTTTCAAGTTCTACCCCGCTACCACAAATATTACAACCCATATACCGCTCGAAGGTAGCTTCGCTTCCCAACTAAGAAAATTGGAGCAAAGTCGATTAAGGCCCAGGAGATGAGCGAAAGGAGAGAGAAGAGAAGGTGGAATGAATGTCATGGGGGAATTTCTCACTATTGAGCAATGTTTTCAAGCTGAATGATATTTCCATGGTGTGATCAAAAGCAACGGCGGATCTGAAACATCATTGAATGTTCCCATATTTTACCCTCTATTAAGGAGTACAATTGGCGACAACACAGGCAGATACGAACTTGATAGCGCTTTAAAAAAATATGACGTCGCTTAGATCTCCGTTGCGTATACCTGATTGATGTCTGTTACACCATCGTCAATATCATCACAACAACACAGAAACATAAAGAGAGAACAACGGAGGGTTGGTCAGCCACCTCCCAAGAACAAAATAAATTTACATAACTGGGCCAAATCTCCTCTTAGTTCCCCTCATCAAAAACAATTCGAGCAAACTATTAATAGGAATTATCCTAAAAACTATATTGTTGAATTTTGCTTCTTACTTAGAATACATACAGTAGCAGCAAGAATAGTTATGTCGATTTTAACGAGAATGCCAAGGAGGAAAGACCGTAACCTTCAGCTGCAATCACCAAGGTGTTTCGAAACAGTAAAAGTTAAATCAATTTAGAAAAATAAGTCATAATTTAAGAAACTTAAAGAAATTAAACAATGATCAACTTGACATTGCATGTTTATCAACTACATTTGACCAAATATCGTCTCAGTAATAAAATAAATTCACCGGACAGCAGTAAGATCATATTATATCATGGAGTATTTTAATTCATTAAATGTTCTTAGGAGACGCTCTGTGACTGCATTTAGATAATTCATTCTCCATCGTGTCATTAAGTAGCTCCTCTATCGTTCCCATGTAAAGCTTTAAAGTTGTATTATCACAAGATCACATTCTTTTACCAATGAAAATTCCAAGAAAATAACCTAATTATAGTTTGATTATGACATTAATGTTATTCTTTGCTATGATATCCCGACCTGCTTAGTATTCTTTTAGTAGGGGAGTAAAAATTTAAAACGACAAGCTTCAAGTGAACAAATTGAATCTAAAATTCATGTATTACACCAAAAAGAAAAAGTTAACCAAAGGAAGATTTTAAATATTTAAAAAAAAGAAAGATTATACAAAACAAATATTTTCAAGATTATTTTTAACATCTTTTTCGGTCTTTTTTCCATTCATTTCTATCGGTGGTGCAATCAAAATTGACATCATAGTGAGTTATCCTAGGCTGAATAATCTGTTTCAACGAAATTTAGTTATTCTATGAACCTGTAGTGCTGTAGGTACTTCTGACATAATTATGTGCAAACGTTTACCTTATATTGTGCTTTAACTTTTAGTGCTCTGCAGTATATATGAAATCACTGAGACTTTATTCCTTTTTAATTTATCATAATTAACTTATTGGGTGAACAACTATTGGTATCAATTTGTATACCTTAAATTTCAATGGCAAACCATATTCAATTTTAATAGCCCTTGTGGCTCACTTTAAGTTAATCTTCCTGATGCTTCTTCTTAAGTATTGAGTTAGTTTATAGTGCATTTTTTTTGCCTTATGCTGGACCTAATTGTGCACGTATACTCGGGAATATTCTGGCTATTGAAATGGTGTGGTAGCCTGTACAAAACAACTTTTTTACGGGGGTTTTCCTTTCCCTTGGTAGTGTGGAGGATTTCCGCCCATGATTACTTAGGCAGGCATATGATCTTTGCATTCTTATTTCTGTTTTCTATAAATATGAGGAGACATAATGAGCCTTTTGCTACTCCAATTATCTTGCTTTTGATTCGTAAATTGGAGGGTTTAATATTCAAATGGGCTACATTGAGGAACTCAATTGTAGTGTCTCTTGCTTGACACTTATCTGTGCTCTGATTATTCTGTGTTATGCTTAGAGTGGTAAAGGTTTTTGATGATAGGTTAGAGATGAAATTGAACACCTTTTAGATGACAATGAAGACATGGAACAGTTGTACTTGACTAGGAAATGGATTCAGAATCAGTAAACTGAGTCTCTTTTGGAAACTATTGTTCCAAATAGCTTTGTTTCTGTTGCACCAAATCTTCGTAGGCTTAATTCTGCCAGAAGCAGAAGTGGAAGTTTGGTGAGCAACCATTTTAATGACAATGATATGGAGGATCTGGAGATATTGCTGGAGGCCTATTTTATGCAGTTGGAATGTGCGTAACCGTTGATTGAGTTATCTGATAGAATACAAAATACTTCCGCACCAATTTTCCTTGTTGCTGAATAGTTTAGTATCGCCTTTCTTGTGGCAATAATAGTTACATCGAAGGAGACAACAGACACAAATCGAAGCATTATTGTCCAATTTTTACCAAATATGCAGAAACTTAACTTATAGCAATGATGTTTATGCTTTCAGCATTATTCTTCTAGAGCTTTTGATGGAGTAGAATAAGGGAGAAATGAGTTAATGCATCTACCATCTTTAGCTGATATCTTATATTTTGTGTTGACTCATGTAGCATGAAATAGTGAAGTCGGTGAGGTCAGTAGTCAGGTTTGCTCCTTACCTATGATAATGTGAAAATAAAGTTAATCCTATTATTTTTGGTATCTTCTCATGGGTTAAGATTTGGCATGATTGAACTTTCAAGCTATCGACAGTAGCAGATGAAGTATCTAATATATGTGTTATGTTGGCTTTATTAGAGTTCTTTTTAAAAAAAAATTAATTTTATTGGTTCTTAAGATGAGTGGTCAAGAGATTATTAATGAGTCAATAGAAATGAGTCAATAGATCTTTCTACGACTTGGATCTGTGTTTGGTTGTTCTTGTGTAGTGGAGTTTCAATTGTAATAGAGTATTGAATTTCAAGTCCTTTGTTTATACTATTCAAAAAGATTCTATCTTGCGCTTTAGTAACATAGGTTGTATAATACTTGAATTTATATCAGACCACACTTCATATAGAAAAAAAGCCTATTTATTGAAAATAAGAGGATAGAAGGGTTTGTACATTGAAACAAGCAAAAACTAAGAAAAATCTGGATTACAATATTGCCGCTGAGGACTATATCCTAAATAACACATCATTAGAATGTCTACCTATATCTCCTCTATCACAACTCCTCCGCAAATTGATCTTAGTACATTCTAAAAATTATCCACTAACATAATATAAATTGTAACTTAATAGGTTCGGGTCCGGGCTCAGCACAGGCCATTCTCTACTAGTAAGAATAGACTCAATGGTTGGAAAAGTAAATATGTTAATTTAGCATGTAGAATTACTCTAGCTAAGGCTACCTCAGCTTCCATTCCTAACCATGCCATGCAAAATAATTAACGCTTGTATTGGTGCAGTTTGCAAAATAATTTTGTTGTTGCAGAATAATGACTTAGATGGAGCTCAAAGGAATTTTATTTGGAGGTCCACAGATGAAAAAAGAAAAATCACCTTACCAATTTGTAACGATTCGGTCGGTCGTTTTGAGTATTACAGCCTCATTTCCTCATTTACTGCTCATTTTGTGCTTTACACTTGTTATATGACTTGCCGGGGTAATTGGTTCGAGTCCAGTGAGGTTTCAGAATAAATTGAGACACTTAGTCTCAAGGATGAAAACTTAAGTTGAAAAGGTTGACCGAATGTTGACTTACATGTAAACGACCCATGAATTGAGTTTTGATGGTTCTAATAGCTCCGTATGATAATTTTGGATGTCCGAAAATATTTTTTGGAAGCCGAAATTAAATTAGGCTTGAAATGGCGAAAATAGAAAGTTTAAGTTTGGAAGCCGATTCTGAAAATTTTCATAGGTCCGTTATGTCATTTATGATTTGTGTGTAAAATTTGAGGCCAATTGGACTTGATTTGATAGGTTTCGGCATCGAATGTGGAAGTTGGAATTTTTTAGTTTAATTAAGCTTGAAATGGAGTGCGATTCATATTTTTAGCGTTGTTTGATGTGATTTGAGGCATCTAGTAAGTTCGTATGATGTTTTAGGACTTGCTGGTATATTTGGCTGAGGTCCCGGGGGCCACGGGTGAGTTTCAGATGGTTAACAGATTAAATTTGGACTTAGAACAAAGCTGGGCCACGGGTGAGTTTCAGATGGTTAACAGATTAAATTGGGACTTAGAACAAAGCTGGGAATTTCTGCCTTCTGATGAAATTGCACCTACGAAAATTATCACGCAGGTGCGAGCTCGCAGAAGCGTGAGATCCGCTGAAGCGTGACCGTAAAAGCGACAAAATGGTCGCAGATGCGGCTTGGGCTAATGAGGGCCTAGACTGCAGAAGCGGGCACTTCTTTGCAGAAGTGAAGGTCTATCGCAGAAGCGAAAACTTAACCGCAAAAGCGTGACCGCAGATGCGGCCAAGTGAGCCGTAGATGCGAAAACCCCTGGACAGAATAAAATCAAAGGGGTTGCGGGATTTTGGCATTTTTGGGACATTTCGAACACGGGTTGAGGCGATTTTTCAGAGAGAATTTACGGAAAAATTGAGGTAAGTCACTTGTGATCATTGTTAGTCAATAATATTGAATTATCATTGATTATTCCGACTAGATTATGTATTTTTGAGGTGTAATTCGAGGATTTGGGCGTAGGGACTTGAAAATAAGATTTGAGGATTTGATGGTCAAGTTGTTGTCGGAATTTGGTAAATTTGGTATGGTTGGACTCGTGATTGAATGAACATTCATATTCAGAGGCGGAGCAAGGATTTGAAGTGTGTGGGTTTTAAATTTTAAAATAAAATACTGCTTTCAGCGGGAATCGAACCCTCACCTTTCCCAGCGAACCCACAACCCTTACCGTTGAACCAAGACCCCTTTTGTTACTTTTTTCGGCAGTATATATTTATATAGATTTAGTAAATATTTCAATACAAATACAGAGTTCCGAAAAAAGTGACTGGGTTCGCCCGAACCCAAACCCACAACTGTAGTTCCGCCCCTGTTCATATTTTGTAACTTTTATTGGGTTCTGAGAAGTGGGCCCTACTGACAATTTTTGAGTTGAATTTTTGGATTTTGTTGGAAAACTAGTACTTTCATGTGGAATTAATTTCTATAATTTGTGTTGACTGTATCAAATTAATTGTGACTAGATTCGAGATGTTCGGAGGTCGACTTGCATGGCAAAGGCATATTGGAATAAAGAATTACACAGATTGAGGTAAGTAACACTTCTAAACTTGATTATGGGGGTATGAGTCCATGAATTACGTGTTATATGAATTGTTTGGAGGTGACGCATATGCTAGGTGACAGGTGTGTGGGCGTGCACTATAGACATTGTGACTTAAATAAATTCCGTAGAGTTGCATAATCAAATAATCATGTCATTATTCACATGTTCCCCACGTGTTAGAGAAATTGAGTAGAGACTCGTATTAAAGATCATGTTTAGGCTACGTGCCGATATTTTGGGACCCACAGGGTCATGTTGCTGTTGAATTAATTATTTTAAAATATAAATTTCATACTCAGTCATGTTCATCCATTTGTGAGGATATTTATAGGATCGAGCTGCACATCGCAGCAGGCCAAATTGGCTTTATATTTATTATTATATGGATCGGGGCTTCACGTCGCAGCAGTCCTTATATTCTTTATTATTATGGGATCGGACTACACGTCGTAGTAGGCCATATTGGCTTTATATAGCGCTTGGGCTAAAGGAACCCCTTTGTTCTAGGACATGGATTTGCCTTATTTACATTTGGGGATGGATCTTCTCCTGGGCTGGATTGGTCTTACATAGTACTGAGTGACTGGCTGTCAGTTGATGTATATATATGAGATGAGTCTTCCCTGGGCTGGATTGGCCGCCTTACACAGTACTAAGTGACTGACTGTCAGTTGATGTATATATATATGGGATGGATCTTCCCTGGGCTAGATTGGCCATATACAGTACTGAGTGATTGAGTATTTTGAGATTGTGAGTACACTAGGTTTCCACTGAGGTGCATCACATACAGTATGTACATTGGCATGTAGATATACAGATGTCATATTCCTTATATCATTCAGAATTTATCTATTTTACTTGTACTGAGTTTAACTGTTGAACTTGAAAGCATGCCTACATTTCTGTACTGTTATTTCTATATTGGACTATACCTGTTGAGCTCGTCACTACCTTCAACCCAAAGGTTAACCTTATTACTTATTGAGTACATGGGGTCGGTTGTACTTATACTACACTCTGCACTTCATGTGCAGATCCAGGTACTTTCGGATATGGCAGCTGCTAGATTTCGGAATTTTATCTATTGGAGAGTATCGAGGTAGCTACTTGGCGTTTGCAGACCCTGTCTCTCTTTCCTTTTAGTTATTTATGCTATTTTATATTTTTAGACAGTATTTTTATCAGTCATATTGTGTTGTCATTTAGATGCTCATATACTCAGTGACACCGGGTTTTGGGAGTGTATTTATATCAGTTTTTGTGGGATTTTCTATTGAACTCAAGTATTATGTTTTCAAACTTAAAGAAATATAGTGTTTTATTGAGTCTATCGACTTGCCTATTATTGAGATAGGAGCTATCACGACAAGTGAATTTTGGGTCGTGACAAGTTGGTATCAGAGCCTAGGTTACATAGGTCTCACGAGCCATGAGCAGGTTTAGTAGAGTCTTGCGGATCGGTACGGAGACGTCTGTACTTATCTTTGAGAGGATGCCGAACCCTTAGGAAAATTTCACTTTCTTGTATTTTATCGTACGAATTTGTTGATTTCGGAAACTAAATTTTTGTTTTTCTATTCTCTCACAGATGGTGAGGACACGCACTACCAGATCGGACGGTCATCCACCAGTGCCACCAATTAGGGCCGCGAGAGGCCGGAGCCGTGGTAGAGATCGAGGTGTAGCTCGTACATTAGTTGGAGCAGCATATGTAGAACCACCAGTTGCTCCAGCTCAGGAGCAGGTTCCAAATATAGTTGAGCCGGCGGGACCAGATTAGGCACCAGTTATGCCTATTGTGATTCCAGGCCTTCAGGAGGCTTTAGCCTAGATATTGACTATTTGCACAGGCCTTGCTCAGGTGGTTTTGGCTCAGGCCGCACCAACTACTTCTCAGGCTGGGGGAGGTACTCAAACCCCTGTCGCCCATACTTTAGAGCAGGTAGAGCAGCGACTTCAGATACTGGGGGCACTACCAGTCCAGCCGGTTGCAGCTGCTCAGGCCCAGGTGGGTCCTATTATGAATGACGAGGAGTAGAATAGATTAGAGAGGTTTGGGAGACTCCATCCTCCAACTTTCAGTGGAACTGAGTCAGAGGATGCTTAGAATTTCTTGGACAGATGCCAGTTAATGCTTCGTACAACGGGTATTCTGGAGACCAGGGGTCTCATTCACTACTTTTTAGCTGACCGGGGTAGCCTTCAGATGGTGGGAGACTTATGAGAGTAGCATATCAGTTGGTGCATAACCACTTTCATGGCATGAGTTCTCCATATTATTTCTGGAGAAGTTTGTTCCATAGACCCGTAGAGAGGAACTACGCAGGAAGTTCGAGCATTTACCTCAGGAGGACATATCCGTGACTCAGTATGAGATATAATTTTCAGAATTAGCTCGTCATGCAGTTTGGTTGGTTCCCACTGAGAGGGAGAAGATCAGGAGTTTCATTAATGGCCTCAACCATCAATTTCGTTTTGTTACTCTAGGAAATGTAGCAGGTGCTAAATTCAACGAAGTGGTTGACAGTGCTCGACGGCTAGAGATGATCCATACTCACGAGCGTGAAGAGAGGGAGGACAAGATGTCTTGTGGTTCGGGTAATTCCGGTAGTGTTCCTTCTGGGGGACAGTCCTATCACAGCAGGGGTCGACCTTATAGGCCCACTCAGATGGCTCGTCCATCTCATCGTGGCGCATCAGCTAGCCATGGTTCATACAATGCTCGACCGAGTCAGTCTTCTCTTAGTGAACTTCCAGCTCAGAGTTCATCTCTTGCACCATCAATTCAGGGTTCATCTGTACTGGGTTCTTATGGTAGTTATTCTGGTTCTCGAGGTTCGCCTCAGAACTCGCCACCATTCTTCGAGAGAGATTGCTATGAATGTGGAGAGCTGGGTCATGTGAGGAAGTATTGTCCCCGCCTTTCGCGAGGTTCAGTTCAGTAGAGGAGTTAGGCTACGACTCCTGCACCAGCTACTAAGCCACCTGTCCAGCCAGTGCAGGGTGGGGCTCAGGTAGCCAGAGGTCGTCCTAGAGGTTGAGGTCGATCAGGTGACGGTCATGCCCGATTCTATTCTATTCCTGCTAGGCCAGATGTCATTGCCTCTGATGTAGTGATCACATGTATTGTCTTAGTGTGCCACAGGGAAGCTTCTATATTATTTGACCATGGTTTCGCATATTCGTATATTTCGTCATATTTTATTTGTTATCTGGATATGCCCCGTGAGTCCTTAGTATCATCTGTTCATGTATCCACGTCTGTGGGCGATACTATTATTGTGGACCGTGTGTATCGGTCGTGTGTGGTAACTATTGGGGGATTAGAGACTAGAGTTGATCTCTTATTTCTTAGTATGGCTGATTTTGATGTAATCTTAGGTATGGATTGGTTGTCTCCATGTTATGTTATTCTGGACTGTCATGCAAACATAGTGACGTTGGCGATACCGAGATTGACGAGGATCGAGTGGAGAGGTTCTCTAGATTATGTTCCCTACAAGGTAATTTCTTACTTGAAGGCCCAACGGATGATTGGAAAGGGGTGTTTGTCATATTTGGCCTTTGTAAGAGATGTTAATGTAAACACTCCTACTATTGATTAAGTACCGGTAGTGCGAGATTTTTCGGATGTATTTACTATAGACCTGCCGGGTATGCCACCCGATAGGGATATTGATTTTAGTATTGACTTGGTGCCGGGAACTCAGCCCATTTCTTTTCCTCCATATCGTATGGCACCAGCTGAATTGAAAGAATTGAAAGAGCAAGTTCGGGAATTTCTTGATAAGGGGTTTATTAGGCCTAGTGTGTCATCTTGGGGTACATCGGTTCTATTTGTGAAAAAGAAAGACAGTACTATGTGAATGTGCATCGACTACAGGTAGTTGAACAAAGTTACAATCAAGAACAAGTATCCTTTTGCCGCGTATTGATGATTTAGTTGACCAGATTCAGGGAGCGAGGGTGTTCTCTAAAATGGATTTGAGGTCTAGGTATCACCAATTAAAATTTCGGGATTTGGATATTCTAAAGACGGCATTCGGGACCCGTTATGGTCACTATGAATTTCTCGTGATGTCTTTTGGGCTGACCAACGCCCCTTCAACATTTATGCACTTGATGAATAGTGTATTCCAGCCGTATATGGATTTTTTTATCATAGTATTTATTGATGATATCCTGGTGTACTCACGTAGCCAGGAGGAACATGCACAACATTTGAGTATTGTACAACAGAGGCCGAGGGAGGAGAAACTTTATGCCAAGTTCTCTAAGTGTGAGTTCTAGCTTAGTTCAGTGGCATTCTTGGGACACATAGTGTCTAGTGAGGGAATTAAGGTGGATCCAAAGAAGATAGAGGCAGTTCAGATTTGGCCCATGCCTTCTTCAGCTACTGAGATTTAGAGTTTTCTCGGTTGGCCGGTTATTATTGTCGTTTTGTGGAGAGCTTCTCGTCTATTGTGGCGTCTATGACTAAATTGACCCAGAAAGGTTCTCCATTCAGGTAATCGGATGAGTGTGAGGAGATATTTCAGATGCTCAAGACTACCTTGACCACAACTCCAGTTCTAGTTTTTCCTTAAGCTTTAGGCTCTTATACAATGTATTGTAATGCTTCTCGGATGTAAGAAAGTAGAGTTATTGCTTATGTTTCGCGCCAGTTGAAGCCACATAAAAAGAACTACCTTGTTCATCATTTAGAATTGGAAGCCATCGTTCATGCATTGAAGATTTGGAGGCACTATCTCTATGGTGTGTCTTGTAAGGTATATACAGATCATCGGAGTTTTCAGCACTTATTTAAACAGAAGGATCTAAATTTGAGGCAGCGGAGATGGTTGGAGTTTCTAAAGGACTATGATATTACCATTCTGTATCATCCCGGAAAGGCCAATGTGGTGGCCGGTGCCTTGAGTAGAAAGGCGATGAGTATGGGTAGCCTTGCATTCATTCCTGTTGGTGAGAGGCCTCTTGCAGTTGATGTTCATGCCTTGGCCAACCAGTTTGTGAAATAAGATGTTGCGGAGTCTAGTCGGGTTCTAGCTTGTGCGGTTTCTCGGTCTTCCTTATATGACCACATTAGAGAGCTCCAGTATGATAATACCCATTTACTTGTCTTGAAGGACACAATTCAGCATGGTGCCAAAGATGTTACTATTAGAGATGATGGGATGTTGAGAATGGAGGGTCGGATTTGTGTACCAAATGTAGATAGACTGCGGGGGTTGATTCTTGAAGAGGCTCACAGTTCACAGTACTTCATTCATCCGGGTGACGCAAAAATGTATCAGGACTTGAGACAACACTATTGGTGGAGAGGAATAAAGAAAGATATATTGGGGTTTGTAGCTCGGTGTTTAAATTGCCAGCAGGTGAAGTACGAGCATCAGAGATCGGGCAGATTGCTTCAGAGACTTGAAATTCTATAGTGGAAGTGGGAGCATATTACCATGGACTTCGTAATTGGACTCCCACATACTTTGAGGAAGTTTGATGTTGTTTGGGTAATTGTGGATCAGTTGACCAAGACCGCGCATTTTATTCCAGTCGATACTACTTATACTTCTGAGTGGTTGGCTGAGATTTACGATCCATGAGATTGTTCGCCTACACGGTGTGCCAGTGTCCATTATTTCAGACCAGGGCACACAGTTTATATCACAGTTTTGGAGAGCAGTGCAGCGAGAGTTAGGCACACAGGTACAATTGAGTACAGCATTTCACCCTCAGATGGACGGGCAGTCCGAGCGCACTATTCAGAAATTGGAAGATATGCTACGCGCTTGTGTTATAGATTTTAGGGGTTCTTGGGATCAGTTTCTTCCACTTGCAGAATTTGCCTATAACAACAGTTACCAATCAAGCATTCAGATGGCTCCGTATAAGGCTTTGTATGGGAGACAGTGTCGGTCTACGGTCGGTTGGTTTGAGCCGGGTGAGGCTAGGCTATTAGGTACAAGTGTATGAGCATCTAGTATATTTTACAAAATTCTAAATACTGTTTGAATATAAAATAGACATAATACAAATACAAGGAGAGGTACTAGTTGCTGCACACTGGCTTAGAAAGGCAATTCACCACTAAGCCTCAGGATAACGCGGGGGTACACCGGTAGGACCGCCTAAAGTTCCTGTCTCAGGTCTTGCACAAAAAGTGCAGCAAACGTAGCATGAGTACGTAAACAACGTGTACCCAATAAGTATCAAGTCTAATCTCGAATAAGTAGTGACTAGAGGTCGACTTAGACACTCACTATGGGTCAATGATATTAAAATAGAAGTATTTAAATAAACATGGTTTATGTGAATAACAATAATTTTCTTAACAAGCGAAAATAAATAACTCTATCAAAATTCGATAATTTTCAATATATCATTTATCTTCACAACCTGCAATAAAATGTCAAGGAATCGTATAATTATTATTATTAAGCACGATTTATGCCGAGGTCGTATGGCCCGATCCAGAGTGTCGGGTACACTACCGAGGGACGTGTGGCATGATCCATAGATGCATCTAATCTACTGCCGAGGCGTTCGGCCCGCTCCATAAGAAGAGAAGGAATATTTTATAAGCATTTGAATTAAATATTAATGAGGTTTTATGCAAAAATAATACGAATTTCATTAGCAGTCTTTCACAATTTCTCCAACAAAATATCAATAAAATTAGGCATTTAATTTAACAAGTATAGTGCAAGAATTCCACATAGTTCATGAATTAGGTCCTAAAATTACCGAACAATAGCATAATAGTAGATACACACGGACTCTCGTCACCTCGTACGTACGTATCCCCCACAATTATAAGCAAATATTTATTTACAATACCTATGGGGTAAATTCTCTCTTACAAGGTTAGACAAGAGACATACCTCGTCTTAAAGTTCACTTCTCGATCACAAATTTCACGTTAAAGCTTCAATTTGGTGCTAAAAAATCCGAAACTAGCCAAATGTTATATAAAATAATTAATACATGCTTAACAATGCGAAATTAGAGTATTAGATTAATTGCCTAACCCAAATTGGTACAATTCCTAAAATTCACCCGGGTCTACATGCCCGGATTCCGAAAATGTTCAGAAAAAATCATTACCCATAATCTCAAGAACTCAAATATACAATTTTTATCCCATTCCATAACCATTTTCGTGGTTAAAATCTCATTTTTATCAAAACCTAGGTTTTTCATCTAATCCCTTGATTTCCAATTTACATTTTATAATCTACCCATAATCTATGTGCTTAACTCACAATAGGTAGAATTAACTTACCTCCAATTTTCTAGGTGAATACTCCTCTCAAGAAGCTCCAAAATCGCCCAAACATGAAGAAAATGGACTAAAAATACGTAACTCCGAACTTAAATGAAGGTTCTGCCTTCTGTGTTTTTCGCACCTGTGGGATACAACCGCACCTGCGGAAGAATCCTCACAGGTGCGCATTTCCCCACTTAGCTTGGCTCCGCACATGCGGTCATGGGGCCGCTTCTGCGTGCCCGTGAGTGCGACCAAAGCCTTTGCACCTGCGCCACTTCCTTTACACCTGCGTGCTCGTAGGTGCACCCAAAATTCCGCACATGCGGTTGCTGGACTCCATTCACTTATCCGCACCTACGACTCGTGGCTCGCACCTGCGACTGTCCATGCGCAGGTGCGATTGCACCAGAAGCTAAAAGCTTCAGCTTTTCTACCAAGTCCAAACTTGGTCCGAGCCTCATCCGGTTAACACCCGACGCCTCGCCCGAGCATACCAACAAGTTTAAATCATGAAACGGGATCGCTTGAACCCTCGGAATGTGTAAAACAACATCAAAACTAAGAATCATACCTCAAACCAAATTGATTCAACTTAAAATTTTTAAATTCTTCAAACTTACTCCAAACGCGCCGAAACATACTTAAAATACTCGGAATGACTCCAAATTTTGCGTGCAAGTCTTAAATCACCATACAGAACTATTCCCATGCTCGAAATTTCAAACGGACCTCGATTACTCCAAAACCTACTCCAAACCAAGTTTAAAGAACCTTAAAGCCTTCAAATTACTAACTTTCACTATTAAGCGCTGAAACGCTCCCGGGTTGTCAAAAACCCGATTCGAACATACGTCCAAGTCCAAAATCAGCATACAAACCTATTGGAACCGTCAAATACCAATTCCGAGGTCGTTTCCTAAAAATGTTGACCGAAATCAAACTTAGCCTTTTTAAAGCCCATTAAGGAACCAAGTGTTCCGTTTTCAACCCGAACCCTTCCAAATTTCGAACTAACCATCTTCGTAAGTCATAAAACAGTAAAAACACATACGGGGAGTCTAATTTAGGGGAACGAGGTTCTAGAAGGCAAAATGACCGGTTGGGTCGTTACATTCTCCACCTCTTAAGCAAACGTTCGTCCTCAAACGGATTTAGAATTATACCTGGAGTGCTGAATAAGTGTGGATATCTGCTCCGCATGTCCTCCTCGGCCTCCCAAGTCATTTCCCCGACTGGTTGGCCCCTCCACTAAATATTTACCGCAGAAATCATCTTGGACCTCAACTGGCGAACCTGTCTATCAACAATGGCAACTAGTTCCTCTTCATAACCCAAGCTCTCATCTAGTTGAACTGTGATGAAGTCTAACACATGTGATAGGTCGGCATGATACCTCCAGAGCATAGATACATGGAAAATCGGATGAACTCCTGATAGACTGGGAGGCAAAGCAAGCTCGTAAGAAACCTCTCCAACTTGTCTTATCACCTCAAATGGTCCTATAAACCTTGGTCTCAACTTGCCCTTCTTCCTGAATCTTATGATTCCCTTCATCGGCGAAACCTTTAAGAGGACTTTCTCACCCACCATAAATGATAAATCACGTGCTTTCTGATCTGCGTAACTCTTCTGTATGGACTGTGCTGTACGAAGTCATTCCTGAATCAACTTTACCTTTTCCAAGGCATCCTTCACCAAATCAGTACCTCACCGGGCTCAAACCATCCGATGGGCAAAAGATATTGCTGACCATATAAAGCCTCGAATTGGGCCATCTCGATGCTGGATTGGTAACTGTTGTTATAAGCAAACTCGTCCAAAGGCAAGAAACGATCCCATTGACCTCCAAAAGTCAATCATACATGTCCTGAGCATATCCTCCAAAATCTGAACTGTCCGCTGGGACTGCCCGTCAGTCTGCGGATGGAAGGCTGTGCTGAGCTCTACACGGGTCCCCAATTCACTCTGTACTGCTCTCCAGAAATGTGAAATAAACTGAGGGCCTCTATTTGATATGATGGAAATCGGCACACCATGCAACCGAACTATCTCCTGAATATAAATCTGGGCCAACCTCTCTAAAGTATACGTAGTCACAACCGGAATAAAGTGTGCCGACTTGGTCAACCTATTGACTATGACCCAAACTGCATCAAACTATCGCAAGGTCTGCGGCAACCCAACTA
The DNA here is from genome assembly GCF_000715075.1 of Nicotiana tabacum. Lineage (NCBI taxonomy): Eukaryota > Viridiplantae > Streptophyta > Magnoliopsida > Solanales > Solanaceae > Nicotiana > Nicotiana tabacum. The sequence goes on along the minus strand of NW_027438401.1, from coordinate 70,003 downwards.
CGAAGGCCATAGTAATGCGTTCCCATTCCCACTCCGGTATAGTCATCTGCTGGAGTAGGACACCTGGTCTCTTGTGCTCAAATTTAACCTGCTGGCAATTTAGGAACCTAGCTATATACTCAACTATGTCCTTCTTCATCCGCCACTACCAATTATGCTGTCTCAGGTCACAATACATCTTCGTGGCACCTGGATGAATAGAATACCGAGAACTGTATGCCTTCTCTAGGATCTTTTCCCTCAGCCCATCCACATTAGGAACACATAGACGACCCTGAAGTCGCAGAAAACCATCCTTGCCAATCGTAACTTCCTTGGCACCACCCTGTAGTACTGTCTCTCGAAGAACCAATAAGTGTGGATCATCAAACTGGCGAGCCTTGATCCGCTCAAATAGTGAAGACTGGGCAACAACACATGCAAGAACTCGACTGGGCTATGAAATATCCATCCTCACAAGTCTGTTAGCGAAGGACTGAATATCCAAAGCTAATGGCCTCTCCACTGCTGAAATCAAAGCCAAACCGCCCATACTCTCCACCTTTTTACTCAAGGCGTCTGCAACTACATTTTCTTTGCCCGAATGATACAGGATAGTAATATCATAATATTTTAGTAACTCAATCCATCTGCACTGCCTTAGATTTAGGTTCCTCTGTTTGAACAAATACTGCAAACTATGGTGATTAGTGTAAACCTCACAAGACACCCCATAAAGATAGTGCCTCATAATCTTAAGAGCGTGAACAATCGCAGCTAACTCCAAATCATGTACTGGGTAATTCTTCTCGTAGGGTTTTAGCTGTATTGAGGCATATGAAATAACTCGCTCCTCCTGCATCAATACACAACCTAAACCAACGCATGAAGTGTCGCAATACAATGTATACATTTTCGAACCGGAAGGCAACACTAACACTAGTGTTGTAGTCAATGCTTCCTTGAGCTTCTGAAAGCTCGCCTCACAATCATCGGACCATAGGAAAGAAGCTCCCTTCTGGGTTAATTTGGTCAAAGGTGCTGCAATTGATGAAGAGCCCTCCACGAACCGATGATAATAACCTGCTAACCCTAGGAAACTCCTGATCTCAGTCGCCGAAGTGGGACGATGCCAATTCTGAACTGCTTGATCTTTTTGGGATCAATTTTAATACCCTCGCCCAATACAATATGCCCCAAAAAGGCTACATAATTTAGCCAAAACTCATATTTGGAGAGCTTAGCATATAGCTTTTGTTCCCGCAATTTTTGAAGCACCACTCTCAAATGTTGCTCGTGGTCCTCCATACTTCGTGAGTAGATCAAAATGTCATCAATGATAAACAAATCAATATATGGCCTGAACAGCCTGTTCATCAAATCCATAAATGCTGTCGGGGCGGTAGTCAAACCGAAGGACATCACCAGAAACTCATAATGACCATATCTAGTCCGGAAAGCAGTTTTCGGAACATCCGAATCCCAAATCTTCAACTGATGCTACCCCATTCTCAAGTCGATCTTAGAGAACACCCTAGCACCCTGTAATTGGTCAAACACGCGGCAATGGGTACTTGTTCTTAATGGTAACTTTGTTCAATTGGCGATAATCAATACACATCCGCATAGTCCCATCTGCTTTCTTCACAAATAGCATCGGTGTGCCCCAAGGTGACACATTCGGCCTGGCAAACCCCTTTGCTAACAATTCCTCAAGTTGTTCCTTCAACTCCATCAATGCTTTCGGACCCATACGGTATGATGGAATAGATATAGTCTGGGTACCTGGAGCCAAATCAATACAGAAATCAATATCACGATCTGGTGGCATGCCTGGAAGATTAGAAGGGAACACATCGGAGAACTCTCAGACTATGGGCACTGAATCAATTGTCGGAGTCTCTACAGTAGTGTCCCGATCATAGGCCAAATAATCCAAACAACCCTTCTCGACCATGTGTCGAGCCTTTAGGAAGGAAATAATCCAACTAGATGCACAGGCAGACAAACCCTTCCACTCCAATCTAGGTAACTCCGGCATTGCCAAAGTAATAGTCTTAGCATGGCAATCCAGGACGACATGATATGGGGATAGACTGTTCATGCCCAGTATGATCTCGAAGTCGGTCATATCAAGCAGTAGAAGATTCGCTCTCGTCTCGTAACCACAGAAACTAACAATAAAGGACCGGTAGATCCGATCCACAGTAATAGAATCGCCCATATGAGTGGACACATAAATAAGAGTACCCAAGGACTCACAAGAAACATCCAAGAAATGAGCAAATAGAGATGACACATAGGAATATGTAGACACTGGATCAAATAATACGGAAGCATCTTTGACGCAAACAAAAATAATACCTATGATCACGGCATCTGAGGCCTCTGCATCTGGTCTTGCCGGAAAAGCATAGAACCGAGCTGGAGAGCTACCTGGCTGGCCTCCACCTCTAGGACGACCCCTACCTACCTACCCTCTACCTCTGGGTGGCCGAACGACTGGCGGAGCAACTGGTGCTGTAATCATAGGCTACTGACTCTGCTGCACTGGTCTACCCCGAAGCCTGGGGTAGAATCTTTGCATATGACTGAAATCCCCGCACTGAAAATAACCCCTCGGTACGGTGGACTGCTGACCTGAAGTCTGGCCTTGATGACCTGAATACCCACTGGAGGAACCATGAATAGCTGGTAGGCGATAAGAACTCTCTAGCATAACACTGAAATAAGGTCACACTGGAGCACCCCGAAGAGGCAGTGGTGCTGGATATGGGGGCCTGCTGGACTACCCTCTCACGAACTGACCTCTACCCCCAGACGGAGCACCTCTGAATGCCAATGTACAAACTTCTCGGGACATAGTGGCCTGAATGCCAGTGTGCAAATATGCAACAAACTGCCATACTCTCTCGGCATCCGTAGGGAGTATCACAAGTGCATGGTGAGACAACTTAGAGAACCTCGATTCATAATCGGTCACTGACATCTGACTCTGTTGGAGCTGCTCAAACTAAAACTGCAACTCTTCCCTTTTGAGGGTGGAATATACCTATCCAGGAAAATACGGGTGAACCTGTCCCAAGTCATGGGAGGAGAATATGCTGGTCTGCCATGAAGATATGACTGCCACCACCTACGGGCCCTGCCCTCTAGCTGAAAGGTAGCAAAGTCTATCCCATTGGACTCCAATATCCTCATGTTGTGCAGTCTGTCCCTGCATTGATCAATGAAGTCCTGGGGATCCTCGTGTCGCTCACCCCCAAAGACAGGAGGATGTAGCCTGGTCCATCTATCCAATAGCTTCTGCGGCTCGCCGACCACAGCTGGTCTGGGCTCAGATGTAGCTGCTGCCACTGGTTGGGCTCCGCCCATGTGTAATGCACCCTGGGTCTGATATACATCAGCTGCCTGCCTATGAACCTATGCGGTAGCGGTCTGTGCTCCCCCCTCCCCCGCCTGAGATGTGGCTGGGTCTGCCGGAAATAAACCGGCCTGAGTCATAGTATCCATGAACCGCAACATACGACGCATGACCTCCTGAAATCCCGGTACGGATGTGAAATCCACCGGAGCTAGATCTGTTGCGGGCACCTGGCCCTACTCCTCAATGATAGGATCCTCTGCTAGACCCACTGGTGGCATAGCTGGAGTAACCCTGGGACGTCCTCGTCCCCTACCATGGGCTGGAGCCCTCCGTCGGCCCCTAACAATAGGGGGAGCGGCTCTTCCCTGGTCTGGAACCTCAGTAGAGCACGTTCTCACCATCTGTGAGAGAATAAAAAAAGATACTTAGTACTACGTCAAGTGCACGACAGCAGATGAAGAAAGGTAGTTTCCTAACAACCTATAGCCTCTCGAAGATAAGTACAAATGTGCCCGTACCGATCTGCCAAACTCTATTATGCCTGCTCATAACTTGTGAGACCTACGTGAACCTAGTGCTCTGATACCATGTTGTCACGACCCAATTTCACCTATAGTTCATGATGGCGCCCAACATCACAGCTAGGCAAGACAACTAGTGAATTAAACATATATTTCCTCATTTAATAAATTTTCGAGTAATTAAACTCTTCTTACTTGCAAGATTTAAGAAAATATAAAAGGTTCTAATTAGATAAAAACCAAGAAAATATTCAAACCATAATTCTACTAGTGTGTGTGCGAAGACCTGGTGTCACAAGTGTATGAGCATCTAGTAGATTTTACAAAATTCTAAACACTGTCTGAATATAAAATGGATAGAATACAAATACAAGTACATGCACTAGTTGTTGCAGACCGGCTCAGAAAGGCAGCTCACCACTAAGCCTCGGGATAATGCGGGGGTGCACCGGTAGGACAGCCTAAAGTTTCTGTCTTAGGTCCTGCACAAAAAGTACATCAAGCGTAGCATGAGTACGTAAACAACGTGTACCTAGTAAGTATCAAGTCTAATCTCGAAGAAGTAGTGACGAGAGGTCGACTATGACACTCACTATGGGTCAATAATATTAAAATAGAAGTATTTAAATAAACATGATTTGTGTGAATAACAATAATTTTCTTAACAAGCGGAAATAAATAACTCTTTTAGAATTCGATAATTTTCAATAAACCATTTATCTTCACAAGTTGCAATAAAATGTCAAGGCATCATGTAATTATTATTATTAAGCACGATTTATGCCGAGGTCGTACGACCCGATCCAGAGTATCGTGTACACTATTGAGGGACGTGTGGCACGATCCATAGATGCATCTTATCTACTGCCGAGGTGTCCGGCCCGCTCCACAAGAAGAGAAGGAATATTTTATAAGCATTTGAATTAAATATTAATGAGGTTTTATGCAAAAATAATACGAATTTCATTAGCAGTCTTTCACAATTTCTCCAACAAAATATCAATAAAATTAGGCATTTAATTTAACAAGTATAGTGCAAGAATTCCACATAGTTCATGAATTGGGTCCTAAAATTACCCGAGCAATAGCATAATAGTAGCTATGCACGGACTCTCGTCACCTCGTATGTACGTAGCCCCCGAAATTAGAAGCAAATATTTATTTACAACACTTATGGGGTAAATTCCCTCTTACAAGGTTAGACAAGAGATTTACCTCATCTTAAAGTTCACTTCTCGATCACAAATTTCACGTTAAAGCTTCAACTTGGTGCCGACAATTCCGAAACTAGACAAATATTATATAAAATAATTAATACATGCTTAACAATTCGAAATTAGAGTATTGGATTAATTACCTAACCCAAATTCCTAAATTTTATCCTGGGCTCACTTGCTCGGATTCCGGAAAGTTTTGGAGGAAATCATTACCCATAATCTCAAGAACTCAAATATATAATTTTTATCCCATTCCATAACCATTTTCGCGGTTAAAATCTCATTTTTATCAAAACCTAACCTTTTCATCTAAACCCTTAATTTCCAATTTACATGTTATAATCTATCCATAATCTATGTACTTAACTCACAATAGGTAGAATTAACTTACCTCCAATTTTCTAGGTGAATACTCCTCTCAAGAAGCTCCAAAATCGCCCAAACATGAAGAAAATGGGCTACAAATACGCAAATCCGGACTTAAATGAAGGTTCTGCCTTCTGCGATTTTCGCACCTGCGGGGTACAACCGCACCTGCGAAAGATTCCTCGTAGGTGCACATTTCCCCACTTGGCTTGGCTCTACACCTATGGTCAAGGGGCCGCTTCTGCGTGCCTGCAGGTGCGACCAAACCCTTCGCACCTACGTCCCATTCTGCTCCTGTGCCACTGCCTTCGCACCTGCATGCTCGCAGGTGCTCCTATATTTTCCGCACCTGCGGTTGCTGCCCTCCCTTCACTTCTCCGCACCTACGACTCGTGGCTCGCACCTGCGACTTTCCATGTGCAGGTGCGATTGCACCACAAGCTGAAAGCTTCAACTTTTCTCCCAAGTCCAAACTTGGTCTTAGCCTCGTCCGGTTAATACCCGAGGCCCCGCTTGAACACACCGACAAGTTTGAAATCATAAAACGGACTTGCTCGAACCCTCAGAACGTATAATACAATATCAAAACTAAGAATCATACCTCAAACCAAATTGATTCAACTTAAAATTTTCAAATTCTTCAAACTTACTCCGAACGCGCCGAAACATATTTAAACTACTCGGAATGACTCCAAATTTGTGCGCAAGTCTTAAATCACCATACAAAACTATTCCTTTGCTCGAAATTTCAAACGGACCTCGATTACTCCAAAACCTACTTCAAACCAAGTATAAAGAACCTTAAAGCCTTCAATAGCTAACATTCACTATTAAGCGCCGAAACGCTCCCGGATTGTCCAAAATTCGATTCGAACATTCGCCCAAGTCCAAAATCAGCATACAAACTTATTGGAACAGTCAAATCCATATTCCGAGGTCGTTTCCTAAAAATATTGACCGAAGTCAAACTTAACTTTTTAAAGCCAACTAAGGAACCAAGTGTTCCGATTTCAACCTGAACCCTTCTAAATTCCGAACTAACCATCCCTGCAAGTCATAAAACAGTAAAAGTACATACGTGGAGTCTTATTTACGGTAACTGGCTTCTAGAAGGCAAAACGATCGGTTGGGGTATTACAACTATTCACGACTTAGAGGCTCAATTGAATGCAAAGGTTGATGCGTCTAACGCCCAACAAAATAGTAATGAGTTGTGTGAAGCTGAAAAGAAGCTTATACGCCAAATTGAGGAGCTAAAAGTGGAAATCCACCCATTCGAGCATATTTTTGTTGATGATGCCCATGTTGAGAAAAGTACACTAGAGCCATGTGAACAAGCAGATAATGTTATATTTGAAGACTCTTGTATATGTAAATATAAGGACGTAAGTAGTAATACAATTCTAGAATTAGGGCGTATTGGTCCTCATTCCATACATTTTCAACATTGTGTTTGGATGATGACATGGAAATCGAGTCATCTGAGTCTTTAGAGGAGCCAATGGACGAGGAACGGGGTGCTTACATTCTTGAATTCGACGTGCTAGAGAGACAGAATTACATACCTCATCTGAACGCCAAGAAGTGTCAAATGCGATATTGGTTGCTTAGCCCAATTAAATTTGTCTCACCACCCCGGGAGCATAACAGAAAGCTTGAAGCCAAATTAGAGGCTCAATTCATAAGTTCGAGATGGAGACTAAAAGTGGTTCAAGTCGTGTCGCGACGTTAAATCAGGCGCTTGTTGGGAGGCAACCCAACTTTACTGTTTTCTTTTATTTTTATTTTTATTATATTATTTTTGTAGTATTGTTTTATGTTGTAGGATTTTGAGCATAGGAAGCAACGCCATAGAAAGTGTGCAAGAGCGAGATAGATGGTGAGAACTAAGTGTGGGGTGCCCACACAAAGGACCATGCCTGGGGGAAGTCTGAGTACCCGTGATCCGATATTGCTTTGGCTTTTGGCCTTTCAGGGAGTTTCTTGTCCATCCTCGTTATTGTTTTATTTTATTTGTGCATTGGGGACACTGCACTCCTTTAAGTATGGAGTGGGAGAATTCCTTTAGATCATTAGTAGTATTATATTTCCTATTTTTGTAGTTTCATATTTTTATAGTTGTGTAGTATTTTAGTAGCCCTTAAGAAAAATAAAAAAAAAGTAGAAAAAAATGGACTTTTTCCGACGATAGATCTCCTAGACAGTTTTCTTGAGGGATTTAAGTCTAATGAAGAAGGACAAAAAGATTTTCTTTGTAGGTAGTGTAGTAACTACCCCTTTGTTTTTCTTTGTTTCACGGTTCTTTTTCAAGGGTTTTGTTTGAACTAGGTGTAGTTAGTTTTATTTTTTTAGGAGTAGGAACCCTTGTGTTGTTATCGAAATTGAAGCAATATCTCTTGACTTTGTTATGCCTTGAAAATAGGGAGTACTTTGGTTGTGACGCTTAGGCTCAGTTTTTCACTCTTGTATAAGTACCTTAAATTGTATGATCTTAACCTTGCTTAGCTGCTTTGACTAGAGTGTCTTGATGAGTCCAATCCTGAGTGAGTTATGTGCCATGTGTGTGTGAGGTTTGTGTGTTATTATGTGCATTGCATTTGATGTCTAGAACTTACCCCGTGTGTTTGCAAAGCGAAATAGTAGTTTTGTTCAGTCTTGGAAGTGATATAGACATTTCTTTATTGAGCCAGATATATATATTTTACCTGCCTAATTGTTATGTATCGTAGTTAACCCTTTGAGCCTGTAATCCTATTTCTTTGGCAACCACATTACAAGCCTTACCCATTTGTTTCAATTAACCATCTATTTGAACTTTTTCACCTCTCATGAGCACTTGAATTGTAATAAACTTTGTAAAAGTTAAAGTGTGGGGTGGTTGATTTGGTTTTTGAGTGGAACTAATGAAATAAGGAGAAAGGTGCACTATTTTAATAAAGTAAGAGCCACTTGAATTGAAAAAGAAAGAAAAAAATAGTTGTATTGCTGTGAAAAATATTCCTTGATAGTGGTGACTCTTGATGTAATTGTGCTTAAAGAAGTATGGAGTTAATATACATTGATGTGAAGGTGGAATTATGGTTTGACATAAGTGTGGGGTTTTAAATGTTAAAGTTTATGTATTAAAGTGCTTAGGGAGGTGTAGTCACTCTTATATCCAAATATATCCTACCCGACCCGCAGCCTACATTACAACTAATTAAAGTCCTACTTGATCCTAGACAGAATGAGCACGATTAGTAGACTAGTACACTACGGAAAAGCCTATGGTGTATCTTTTGTGGCATATGAATTTTATTTCTGATAACGGTTTAAACGTTAAACATAAATCGGTGGGTGATCTAAATGCTCCAATTTTCATATGTCCCACTCTTATCATCACTGACATCCTGCCTAGGGTTCAGACAGACTATGGATGGGAGGACCGGACGGACCTTGTTCTCGATCTTCCATAGAAGGGTGAGAGACTGACCAGCTATTGCCGCAGATACTCATTCATTGCCACGTACCCGTTCACTATGGGGTTTCCTCTTCCCATTGATGATGTGATTGCCGAATTCATTATTCAATACAGGTTGTGTTTGGTGTAGGTCGGCTGTAACGATCCGATCGGTCGTTTTGAGCTCTAGCACGTCGTTCGACCGTTTGAGGCCATGAGCAGCTGCTCTTAAGGTATTATGACTTGTGCGCATGGTCGGAATTGAATTTCGGGAGTTTTGGAGTTAATTAGTAAAGAGAATTCTCGTTTCGGAAGCTTTAAGTTGGAAGAATGACTAAGGTTGGACATTTGGGTAAAAGACCTCAGAATCGGGATTTGAAGGTTCCAACGGGTTTGTATGATAATTTTGGACTTGGGCGTATATCCGGATCGGGATTTGGATGACCCCGGGAGCGTTTCGACGCCTATTATGGAAGTTAGCACTTTGGAGGAATTTCATAAATCTGGGTTGAAGTGCATTTCAATATTGTCGATGTCTATTTGGGATTCCGAGTCTGGGAATAGCTCCGTGTGGTAATTCTGTTATTGGGAGCGCGATCATAAGTAAATTCGGAGGTCCGTAGGTCATTTTGGTTGACCGTAGGTGCGAATATCGGGCTGGGTAGTGTGTTCTTTTAAAACAAGGGTTTGGCTCATTTTCACCATATTTTCTCCATGGGAGCCGATTTTGGAGCAACTTGGGAGTGCCATTTTCATCACAAGCAGGAGGTAAGTGGTTTATACTAGTTTTGAGTTAAACACATGATTTGAACATGGATATTTGTGTAGATTATGGGGTTTTAGGTAGAAGACCTAGAATTTGGTATTTTGGATTGTGACCTCGAATTTGGGCATGGAATTGGAAACAAAATATAGATTTGAGTTCGTAAAGTTTTGGGTAATCATTATTTTCGAAAAATTTCGGAATCCAGGCATGTGTGCCCGAGGGCAATTTTTTGTCAATCTTTCGATCGGGGTTAGAAATTATTATAAATTGGATTATAATGGGTAATTGAGCATATATTAATGGGTTTGCATAATTATTGGCTAGTTTTGGGGCGTTGTGCATCAATTTGAGTCACGGAAGGGCTTGAAAGCCGGTTATGGAACTTCGGAGCGAGGTAAGTCTCCTTTCTAATCTTGTAAGGGGGAATTAACCCCATAGGTGAACTAAATTATTGTGTGCTCTTATTTTTGGGGGCTACGTACGGACGAGGTGACGAGAGTCCGTACGTAGCTACTAGCTATGCCTATGTCCGGGTAGTTTTAGGCTCACATCATGCCTTGTTGATATTGTTATTGATTTATGATTATTGTTTGCCTTGAGAAGGAGCGAGATTGAGTCCGCTTATTAAATGTTTTGAAAGGAGTTGAAATTAAAGAACTTAAGATTTAAAAGGTTTCATTTGAACTTCGTAATTTCGAAAAGAACTGAGGAATAATATAATAGCTGAAGAATCTATGTGTAACCGCGTCGCATGTATGTTTCGCGAGCGGGGTAATTTCCTTAAAAAACAAAAAAGCTATAAGCTGAATTTCCCTTATTTTGAAAAGAATGAAGAAAGAGATATGATTTTAAATGCTAAATTTATATTTGACCGCATCGCAAGTATGATCCGCGAGCGGGGTGATTTCTTAAATTTATGTTTGACCGCGTCGCACGTATGATTCGAGAGCGGGGTATATCCTACTACTCTCATGGGAGCGGGTCGTTCGCCTCGGCATGTTAAATAGATGCATCTATGGTTCGCGCCATTCGACCCTCTGGCAGTGCCAGTTTAAATATTGTTGGATCGGGCCGTACGACCTCGACATGATTTGCGCATGCTTGTATTGCTTGCCTTGTAAATTTATAAATAATGATATTGCCACCCTGGCCTGAGACAAATTGTTAAATGATGAAATGTGAATTTATTTTTGGAAATATGTTGCTATTAAAATAATTATTTACATGCTTCATGTTGATCGAGTTGCAATCACCTTATAAAAATCCATACTTTTACACATTTTGGTATTTTATTATTGGACCACTAGTAAGTGTCGAAGTCGACCTCTCATCACTACTTTTTCGAGGTTAGATGGGATACTTACTGGGTACACGTTATTTTTATACTCATACTACACTTGCTGTGCATTTTTATTGCACAGGCACATGTATGTCTAGTGGCCTATTTTGGTGCAACGACATGATTGATATGGAGACTTAGGTGAGCCGCACCTCTCGAGACGACCCGCAGCCAGCAGAGTCTCCTTTAGAGTATTGTATTGTATTTTCTCTACTGTCCAATTGTATTCCGGACGGTTATTGTATTACATTGTTTCATAGAAATTTGCTCATGCACTTGTGACACCGGGTTCTGGGATGACTACGGGGTTTATTCATTATTTGAATTTGTTAAAGATACTGTTGTTTACTTAGTGGAAGTTCATTATTTATTATTTAATATATGGAAAATAAATAATTTCTAAAACATTAAAATGCAAATTTAATTAACTATTTAGTGTTGGCTTTCCTAACAGCGGTGTCCGGCGCCATCATGACCTTTAATGGATTTTGGGTCGTGACATCGGCCGTCAAATTTGGAGGTTGGTCCCATGTCTCTGCCATCCAGTGGAAAAGGTTGCCGTTTGCCTCATGTTTCAACATCTTCTTCACCTTTATTCCCCTAAGATCTATCGAGGGAGCGTAATGTCGCTGCGGGGATTGAAGGCTTTGATATCCGACTGTGGGGATGACCTTCGAAGGATGGTTCCGAGGCTCGAGTCCCCAGGGGTTCTACGTGCCCACCACCTGATGATTAGAGGGTCATTAATTTTTCTTTACCCAGTAAGAGGGGATATTTTCGAGAACCCCAGGCCTGCGGCCGCACAACTTCACAAGTTACTAAACTAGCAGTGGTTGGCTCAAAGGGGATCTATGCATTTTGAGGAGCTGGTGACTCAAATATCTTATGAGACTACCAAGGTTAACTATTAGAGATATTGTACTCACTTTTTATTTATTTTGAAATAACTCGCTGCTGTATCCCCGGGACCCTTGAAAAAGGTTCAGTTAATATGGACCTGGCCAAGAAGGTGGTGAGATATGATAAGTTATTAAAGATTGAAAATAAGAAGCTCCAAAAAGAGATCTAGGAGCTCAAATATAAGAAGGAGGCCCTCCGAGCATGAAGGGAAGCAACAGAGAGAAGTGCCGATCAGAGGATGCAAAAAAACTTATCCAGTGAGGCTACCCTTCAGACTGATCAGAATAGGGCTTTTGACAAAATTACAACCCTCGAAGAAGAGCTGGCGTCGAAGACGAGCATGAACGCGCGACTAAGGGAGGATATCTCTTGGTTAGAGTACGAGATCTAGGGCCTGAGGTCTGAATGGGAGGCGGCTAAGGCGAGGGATTGTAAGGCCCCGTTAAAAATTTTCTAATGATTTAAATTTTAAATTGCGCCAGTGGTATTTGGGAATAACGTATTTGAGAATTAAAGGAGACCTATGGGATAGAGCCACATTATTTTGAAATGAAAATGTATGTTTAAGGTGTATTGGAATATACTAAGGAGCTATGTGAATGATAAGAACTAGTGTGGAACAAGTTGGATACATTAAGTAGAAATGATGTTTCAATTAGCACAAGACCCGACTTCAAATGAATAGAACTCCCACAATATAATAGTTTAGGTGGTGATATATAGGGGTGGGCGTTCAGTCGGTTTGATTTTAAGAAATTCGGTTCGGTTATTTGGTTTTCGGTTTTGTAAAAGTAGTAACCGAAATCGAACTAAAATAAGTTCGGTTCAGTTCGATTTTCTAATTTCGGTTCGGTTTTCGGTTTGAACATTATCATATTGGGCTCTCTATGTAATAATTGGGCTGACGAATTTGTTGGTTTTGTTTCAAAATTTCGATAAATTAGACTGAAATCAACCGAAAATTTGTTGGTTTGCTAATAATTCTTTATTTAGATTAACCAAACCAAATAAATTAATAACCTAAAACCGAACCGAAAAACTAAAATTTTAATATTTTAAACCGAAACCGACCGAAAAAACCGAATAACCGAAACCGAAATAAAAATATTTTTGGTTCGGTCGGTTTTTTCTGTTCGGAACAAAATATGCCCACCCCTAGTGATATACCTATCAAATTAAATCTGTCTGAGTCTAGTTTCTAACTCATCAAACCGTTTGTCATTTGGGTATGTATACAGAAAGTTATGGCCCTTTTACAAGACTATGCCATATGCGCAGCCGCATATATTAGGGAGTTTATGCCTCCTGTGCATGGCCAATGCGCAGTCATTTGCCCATTAAATACCCCAAGGCTAGGTAGATAGAGGGGACGAGTCATTTAATCAAGACTAGGGCTTTCTCTCCATCACCCATCTGGCCAAAGCTTCCAATACTCACCTAAGGTGAGTTTTTAAGATGATTTCACTTCTCAATCACTAGTTATAACAAGGTTTTGATTGGATTTATTCAAAATCTCAAGAACACCCCAAAAGTAGTCTTTCAAGATTTGGTCTACAAAAGGTATGTCCACGATCTCTAACTAATTCATGGTGATTATTTATGTCTGAAATATGTGTTAGGACTTATGGGATGGTGATTGGAAGCCACAAATGCCTAACCTAGGTTGTTGTGGAGATTGTAAAATGAATTAATTGATAAGATGTATGGGTTGGTAGTGAATTGTTGGGCATGCATGTGCTAATGGAAGTTGTGGATGGCCTAGAGACGATTGTGTGGTGAATCATTGGTGTGGAAGGTCGTTGTTAGGTGAAGAAATTCCATTGTAGGAGGTTGTAGAAAGACATGCACAGTAAATGTTTGATAAAAAGTCTAAATGACTTAAAGTATAGAAATCTTGCTAATATTGGTGCAATTGTTTTGCATTGTTGTAGATTGAAGTTGTTTAGTGTGGCGGAATGTCGTAGTATTATTAAGGGGGAGAATTCCAGGTATTTTGGTTAAACTACTCTCTTAGAATTTAATTCCATGATGTTCCCGTAAGTTTCAACTATTGTTGGCTCAAGTTTCTTATTCCCATGTTCCGAGTAGTTCCCAATAAATTCCATTGTCCCGAGTAAGCAAGTGTCTAGAATTATGTATTCACAATGTGTTCCAAATGTTCCTATTATATTATGTTATCCTTTGGGAATGTGTTCAAGAATGACAAGTGCATTAAAAGGTTATGTCTTTGAGTCGTGTTTCAAATGGAAGTCCATTATGCTCAACTTAGTAAGAATACTCCATGCGTCTAAAACTCCAATCGCTTATATGTGTACCTAAAGTCTTAAATTAAAATACCTTGTTGTTGATAATCTATAAGGATGATTGAAAGTGAAAGAAGGGGGTTGGAGATGGAAAGTGTGGCCACCGTGCCAATAATGAGAGTTATACTTGTGCCCAAACGTGGTTGTTTTAACTAATGTTATGCTTTGTAAGTATTTCCAATGCATCTTTAGCTCTTATATATATATTCATGAGTTGAAATTGTGTATTTCCCTTTTTGGGAAAAGTATTTCAAGATTAAATGATGTGTTACTCGTTTATGATTTTAATTTGTGCTTCGATTGCTAACCATTTTACTCTATTTCTTGGAAAAAGATCCATTGTGTTTAAAGTCTTCATTAGTAATGAACTTAAAGTTATGATTTCTGGAATATTCTATGTGTTGATGTTTATATCGATGATCCTAGAAAGTAAAGAAATGAAAGTGTGGAATATAAGATATGGCCACTATGCCTTGGGATGAGGAATCATAAGTATGGCCAAGAGAGCCAATGGAATTATAATGATGTTGTGAATGGTTGAAGGTACTAACGAGGATATATATAGTGTAAAAGGTAATGGAGTAAATATAAAATATATTTGCTTTTGTTTCCCTTGTGTGAAAACCAAAAATATTTTTGGGAGTATCATTAGCAAACCGAGGAAGGGTAGGTCATATGGCCCATGCCCGAAACTACACATGCCGGTGTAGGGGTGGATTATGATTATTCCCCTTATTTGGGATGACATTGAAATATTTATGTGATTGTGGTAAGGCGGCCTAGCCGATCGGGTGGAGATCGGACGCCATGTTGCGCACATGGTGGTACTACTCTTGGTAACACCTTTCTTTCGCACCACATGTCAAACCACATTGTTCGTGGGGAGATGTCCTAGCCGATCGGGCATGATCGAACTCTGTGCTAAAAATACGGTGATATATTGGTGCTAATGATCTCCCAACCAAAAATATATAATATTTTTCGTGTGTTGAACATTGTTATGTTTTAACTTGTCCTTTGGATATCATTGATTGTTACTTGTTGCTTCATGGTGTTTCCCCTTCTGTTATTGTCATTCTATTTTGAAAGAGAACATTTAGCTTTACATACTAGTACTATTCCACATGTACTAACGTCCCTTTTCTCGGGGGTGCTGCATCTTCAATGGATGCAGGTGGTTCATCAACAGGAAACTTTGGTCCTTATTAGCAGTCACTCTCTATTCAGCAGGTTTTGGTGAGCCCTACTCTATTTTGGGCTTTATGTCATTTGACGTTGTATTTTGTGCTTTGAGGTATAGCCGAGGCCTTGTCGCCGGCACTTGTATTCTTCATTTTTGTTGTACTTAGAGGCTCCGTAGACAGGTTGTGGGTGGTATTTTATGTTGGGAATTGAACTAGAAATGTTGGTATTTGCAAACATGTTTTTCATTACCTCTATAAACTTGTAATATTTTGGGAATCGTAAATGAATATCCTTTGAGTAATGGAAAGAGAATGAGGAATACTTGATTTTTCTCATGTCTATCACTTGTATTGATTCTTATATTGTTAATGGATAAGGTTGGGTAGATGGCATCTAGCACGCTTGCTCAGCCGGGGCATCTCGGTTGAGCGCCGGTCGCGCTCCCGAGGTCGGGGCGTGACAAACTTGGTATCAGAGCCTAAGCTTTTAAAGTGTCCTGGGATGTCTCTGAGCCGTGTCTAGTAGAGTCCTTCTTTTCGGTATGTTGTCGATCACATCTATAATGAGAAGGTTACTTGGGCATTTAGTAATTTCACACTTCTTTGATACTCCATATCGTGCGATAGAGCTCAAGATAGGAGGCTAAATTCCTCGTCATGTCTCATTTTCCATATGAGTAACCCACGGGTTCGAGGCAGCAAAGAGGGAATGAAAGAACCAGTTGCTAGGGGAAGTGTCCTTGTTCCGATTAATGTTACCGCGCCATCGGATTATGTGGTGAGAGCACCTAAGATATGAAAGAGGATTATTGGCATCGATAAGATTGAATGTTTGATATGAAAGAAGAGCCACTCGGGTTTATGTTGGATGATTCTTGAAATATGTTATGGTTGTAGAAAGAGGGGGAACAAGAAGAACAAATTCCCTTAGGTTGGATACACCCATCCCAGTCTGCCCGATATGCGAGTGGGAACATTTTGCGTCATGTTGTGAGTATGCTCAGAAGTGTGTTAGGGGTGGTAGATTTGTGAAATTCCAAAAGTCCATACAACGAACTATTACAGAGATTGTTAATCCCATCACGGGGTCCTGGAGAAAGTATAGGAGGAGCGTTTATAATGTATGAAAAAGGGTAAAAGTCAAGTTAGTGGGGAGAGTTGGCTTAGCAGACCTCATAACCGTTGCGTGAAATATAGGAGATGTCATTCGGAGGGTATGTCACTATGGTACCAATGTATGTTATGGATGTGGATTCGAGGGGCATCAGTTAAGGTACTGTCCTGTCAACCTAAAGTCATCAAGTAAGTCACTCCTTAGTACATCATTATGAACACCACATACTTTTTCTTGTTGTATATGTACATCTATATTGAGAGCCTGCATAGATATGGTCTTAACAAGAATCTGAATCACAACACATTGCATGTATCCACTCTTTGAATGAGACACATTATTCGTGAAACCTCTTTATCACCATTATCTTACTTACAACCTCTTGAGGAATTGAGTTCTATAATGATTTCCTTGAAATGAGTTATAACCTAGGTTAATACTTCCCACTGCTTCCCTAAATTCTCAACAAGGGATTATACCCGATGAATTTCTTACAGAACCTTTTGATTCAAATGGATAACATCTGCTCACTTATGCTTATACATGCACCATCATAAAGTTTACTTATGTGGTATCAAATCCAATGTATAGCGGCCTAGTGTTGAGATCCTTCTTAAGCCACTCTTTCTCTCTCCGGTGTATGTGGCTCCTATGGTTTGAACAATCACTTTACTCCTTTATGAATATTATCATAAACCCTCTTCACGATCTAGTAACATGAGATAATATCTCAGCACCTATCATATGCGTCCATGTCAATTGAAATGTTAACTTGTCTGTATAAAGTTTCTAGGAAATTTGAAGTGTCCACGAATTTGTCCCAAGGAGATCTTTTGTTCGCCCATCGCAGTATAACTTTCATGTCCACCTATATCATGCCTCAGTGAGTAACCCACTTTGTTCCTAATATTGTAATTGCCCATGACGTGGCCTGGTATTGTAGTTTGAGAGTTATTATGGCAGAAAAATGTCCAACTCATAATAAATGTTCAATTTCTCTTTCCACCTCTGCGATTGTTCTCACTGTGTTACTCAGTTAGTAAATTCATTATGCTAGTTTGCTGACACTTGTTGGATAACCGTGAGAGATCACGTCCTTCTATGTGTTGCTGTAACACTTCCTTTCTCATAAGGATCCTTAATAGGCTCTCCGTCAAGACCGAATGTATAAATTAATCCCAATATTATGATGTCCTACCTACATTATTTCACTCGTGAAAGGTTGAAATTAGATATCTCATATTTTGGCACATATCATGAGAATATCGATTTGAAAGACAAGTTTGTCGTATCTCTAGTCCTCTCATACACGATCAACTATCGAGAAGGGTTAAATTGTCAGAATGATAATAATATCACAAATGTTCAACCTCTTTTTCAACCTCATGGGCTTATGGCATAGATTCCTTATGTCAAATACTGTTAAGAGCGTAATGCATCTTCATGTATTTTTTATACCCTGATGTTTCTCTTTGTATTAAATCTATGGGGATTGAAGGTTTAAACATATCAAAGAAGAAGCATCATTCACTGATCAAACATATTGGGTACGAAACTTTATGGTCATATTCAGGGTAGCACATCTTAGAATAATTGTTGAAGGTCGCCAAAGGTTTAGTTTGGGTGTTCGGCGTAGGGATTTAGAGTTAAAAAAAGTGAACGGGTTATTCTCAAGATTTTCTCTATGAACATATTGGGTGAATTATTAAGGAAGGTAAAGTATCTGTAGTCACATTAGGCCTTATGGAATATTGAAGGAAATAGGCCAAACTATGAATATGATGTTTTCCCATCGTTGTCCTCCATGCACCCGATGCATCATGTATCAGGGTTCTAGAAGGTTGTTGGAAATACTTTGCCTATCGTTTAGGTGGAAACTATTGAGGTGAAGTTAATGGGTAATTAGCTTATAAGAGGTACCTAGTTGTCATCCCTGTTAGATAAATACGGAAATTGAGATCTGCCTCCATCAAAGTAAATGAAGTATTCTCACTTACCTGTGTAACCAAATGGTTGTGGTTCAAAAGGGTACTTGTTATGTGTTATGATTTAAATATGTGCAACTCATGTCTACATTCCATTTCTGTTAATGTAATGGCCTTAATGTTGAGATTAGTGTTGTTGATATATACTGTGATGCTTTCTTGAGTTACAGATATGTTGTTAGGGTGGTTTTGGGATTCTCTAGCAGGTGGATAGGCCCCAATTACAAGGGGAGACTCTGCCAAAATTTCTGAAACTTTTTAGAGTTAGTCAAATTTGGGGGCTTGAAATATTTGAAAGAAGAGTCAAGTTATGTTAGGTGTTCGGGGCAGGCTCTACTCCTCATTCGAAGACGAATGTTGCTAAACATGGGAGAATGTAAGGCCCCATTAAAAATTTCCTAATAATTTAAGATTTTAAAGTGCGCCAGCGATATTTGGAAATAGTATATTCAAGTATTAAAGGAGACCTACAGGATAGATTCACATCATTTTGAAATAAAAATATATGTTTAAGGTGTGTTGGAACATACTAAGGAGTTTTGTGAATGGCAAGAACTTGTGTGGAATAAGTTTGATATATTAAGTGGAAATGATGTTTCAATTAGCACAAGACCTGACTTCAAACGAATATAAATCCTACAATATAAAGACTTAGGTGGTGTTGTACCTATTAAATTACAGCCTTATAAGTCTAGTTTCCAACGCATCAAACTGTTTGTCATTTGGTATGTATACAGAATGTTATGGCCATTTTACCAGACCTATGCCATATGCATGCGCCCAAAATGCGCGGTCGCGTATATTAGGGAGTTTCTGCCTCATGTGCGTGGCCAATGCGTGGTCACTTGCCCAAGTGCATGGCCGCGCACGTAGGAGCCCATTAAATACCCCCAAGGCCGGGTAGAGAGAGGGGCTAAGCCATTTCTTCAAGACTAGAGCTTTCTGTCCATCACCCATCCAGCCAAGGCTTCCAATACACACCTAAGGTGAGTTTTTAAATGTGTTTTATGATGATTTCACTTCTCAATCACTAGTTACAACAAGGTTTTGATTGGATTCCATAAGATTTGTTCAAAATCTCAAGAACACCCCAAAAGTTGTCTTTCAAGATTTGGTTTACAAGAGGTGTGTCCACCATCTCTAACTAATTCATGGTGATTATTTATGTATGAAATATGTGTTAGGACTTATGGGATGGTGATTGGAAGCCATAAATTCTTAACCAAGGTTGTGTTAGTATTGTAGAGATTGTAAACTGAATTAATTGATAAGATTTATGGGTTGGAGTGAATTGTTTGGCATGTATGTGTTAATGGAAGTTGTGGATGGCCTAGAGACGATTGTGAGGTGAATCATTAGTGTGTAATGTGGTTGTTAGGTGAAGAAATTTCACTGGAGGAGGTTGCAGAAAGATATGCACACTAGATGTTTGATAAAACGTCTAAATGACTTAAAGTATAGAAATATTGCTAATATTGGTGCAATTGTGTTGCATTGTTGTAAATTGAAGTTGTTTAGTGTGGTGGAACGTCGTAGTATTATTAAGTGTGGAATTCCTGGTATGTTGGATAAACTACTCTCTTAGTATTTAATTCCATGATGTTCCCGTAAGTTTCAAGTATTGTTGGCTCAAGTTCCTTATTCCCATGTTCCGAGTTTTTCTCAATAAGTTCGATTGTCTCGAGTAAGCAAGTATTGAGAATTATGTATTTACAATGTGTTTCAAATTTTTCTATCATAATATGTTATCCTTCGGAATGTGTTCAAGAATGATGTGTATTAAAAGGTTATGGCTTTGAGTCGTGTTTCAAATGGAAGTCCATTATGCTTAACTTGGGAAGAACACTCCATGTCTAAAACTCCAATCACTTAAATGTGTACCTAAAGTCTTGAATTAAAATGCCTTATTTTTGATAATCTATAAGGATGCTTGAAAGTGAAACAAGAGGGATGGAGATGGAAAGTATGGCCACCGTGCCAATAATGAGAGTTATACTTGTGCCCAAACATGGTTGTTTTAACTAATGCTATGCTTTGTAAGTATTTCCAATGTGTCTTTATCTCTTATATATATTCATGAGTTGAAATTATGTATTTCCCTTTTGGGAAAAAGTATTTCAAGATTAAATGATATGTTACTCGTTTATGATTTTAATTTGTGCTTCGATTGCCAACCATTTTACTTCATTTCTTGGAAAGAAACCCATTGTGTTTAAAGTCTTCATTACTAATAAACTTAAAGTTGTGATTTTCGAAATATTCTATATGTTGACGTTTATGTCGATGATCTTTGAAAGTAAAGAAATGAAAGAGTGAAAAATAAGATACGGCCACTGTGCCTTGGGATGAGGAATCATAAGTATGTCCAAGAGAACCAATGGAATTATAATGATGTTATGAATGGTTGAAGGTACTAACGAGGCTATATATAGTGTGAAAGTTAATGAGGTGAATATAAAATATATTTGTGCTTTTGTTTCCCTTATGTGCAAACCAAAAATATTTTTGGGAGTATCGTTAGCAAACCGAGGAAGGGTGGGTCATAATGTCCATTCCAGAAACTACACGTGCCGGTGTAGAGGTGGATTGTGATTATTTCCCTTATTTGGGATGATACTGAAATATTGATGTGATTGTGGTTATTCCCCTTAATTGGGATGAGGTTGATAATAGTTGTAAATTGGAAAGTAAACCCACACGGCATATGTGAGAAGGAGGCCTAGCCGATCGGGTGGAGATCAAACGCCATGTTGTGCATATGGTGGTACTACTCTTGGTAACACCTTTCTTTCGCACCACATGTCAAGCCACATTGTTCGTGGGGAGATGGCCTAGCCGATCGGGCATGATCGGACTTCGTGCTAAAATCACGGTGGTATATCGGTGCTAATGATCTCCCAACCAAAAATATATAATATTTTTCGTGTGTTGAAAATTGTTATGTTTTAACTTAGAATTTAGATATCATTGATTGTTACTTGTTGCTACATGGTGTTTCCTCTTCTGTTATTGGCGTTCTATTTCGAAAGAGAACATTTAGCTTTACATACTAGTACTATTCCACATGTACTAACGTCTCTTTTGCCGGGGGCGCTGCATCTTCAATGGATGCAAGTGGTTTATCAGCGGGCAACTTTGGTCCTCATTAGCAGTCACTCTCTATTAAGCAGGTTTTGGTGAGCCCTACTCTATTTCAAGCTTTATGTCATTTGACGTTGTATTTTATGCTTTGAGGTATAACCGGGGTCTTGTCGCCGACAATTCCATTCTTCACTTCTGTTGTACTTAGAGGCTCTGTAGACAGGTTGTGGGTGGTATTTGATGTTGGGAATTAAATTAAAAATGTTTGTATTTGACAAACATGTTTTTCATTATATCTATAAACTTGTAATATTTTGGGAATCATAAATGAACATCCTTTGAGTAATAGAAAAAGAATGAGGATTACTTGATTTTGCTCATGTCTATCACTTGTATTGATTCTTATATTGTTAATGGGTAAGGTTGGGTAGAAGGCATCTAGCAGGCTTGCTCGGCCGGGGTATCTAGGTTGAGCGTTGGTCGCGCTCCCGAGGTCAGGGCGTGACAGGGATTTAGCTAATAACTAAGATCGGAAGTCTGCTAAAGAGGCCTTTGTGGAATAACAAAAGAGGATGGTTCTTGATCGGGCCTAGGAATTTGTGGAGACTTGTCTCATCACCCTTCACGAGGTACATATCGGTGAGCAAGACATCCCTCTTGTGATTTCTCAACTAGAGGCGGAGGCAAGGGATCTTCTAGGACTGATTGGTCTACCTTTTCCTAATAAGAAGGGGAAAAGTACGGACTTAGACGAGGAGGGCCTTGACCATGAAGAGGAAAAGGGGGAAGAGGTTGACCCTGATTCCTCTGCACCTTTGGTGACAACCAACACTGACCCAAATGGCCCTTCTACTTCTGCTTCACTAAACTCAGGCCATATTCCAGTTCCCAATAGTTATCCTTAGGCGTTTTCTTGTACTTCCTGATTTCGCCCCCTTTTTTTTTAAATACAGATCTGTGAATTTTTCTATGCACTTTACGCGTTCTTTATTTTATGAAGTTCGAATGTGCTTATGTTCTTTCACAACTTAATGTCAAGTTGTACAAAAAATAGATGTTCCTTTGCTAGTTCAGCTCTGGCAGAGGAGAAGTCTCACCTTCATTTAGGCGCGTAGTTGATGGCAGATCAATTTTGAAGTCGATCGCTGAAAATATGAGTTGATATTATATTTGTGCCTTTTTATGGGTATCTTTTTCTAAAGATCACTGTAGGTTCTCCTTACATGTATGACCTCCTTTTAAGCAAACTTGTTTTGTATTTTTTTTAAAGGACCTCTGTAGGGTTTCTTCGAGACATCCTGGTCTTTTGAAATATTGCTTCTGGTAGTGAATCTTCCGGCCCCTAAGATCTTACGATCGCAGGTCTTCTGATATTTAGATGTTTTCACTCAAGCTTCCACTTCCCGAGTGTTCATGTTGAACTCGTACAGGGTATCAGTCCCCCCAGTATTCGAGCTTGAGGAACAAAGGCTCGGGTATTGGTGTAACAGTGTTCATGGCTTGTATAACTCTTCCCATTGGTCCTACACTATGCAAAAACATAAAGGCGACGGGGGAGGAATATCTAGATGAAGACTGTGCCAGAACCCCTTTTTAATCAACCATTTGGGCTTGACTCTGAACTATGGTGGTTCACTTATATTTGTCAATGGTCTTTGTGGTCATCATCCAAATCAGGCTAGCTTATTTTCTGTCATCTAAAAATGTTAGTTCTAATAAGAATAATTAAAAACTTGCAAGGAGGGAAAGAAATGGTACCGCATGTTCTTCAAAATTAGAAGCGTTTGAGTTATGCTACGTTCTAGTTTGCCTTTACGGGATTCCTGTATATTTCTTCAAGCTTGTATAACCCCTTTCAAGTTATTTTAGTGATCTGATAAGGTCCTTCACAGTTGGGCCTGAGTTTTCCAACATTCCATTCTTGAGATGCCAAAAATATGCTTCACAACACATAGTCTCCTACTTCGAACTGCCGAAGATTTGCCTTTTTATTGTAATATTTTTTGATCCTTTGCTTTTTTGCCACAATTTGTATTAAGACCAGCTCTTTACGTCCTTCCACTAAGTTCAAGTCATTGTTTAACACTTCATTGTTCGATTCTCCAGTAGCGTGGATGAACCTTAAGCTAGGTTCTCCTATTTCCACTGGGATGAGTTCTTCTGACTCATACACTAGGGAGAATCTTTTTCATCTGCCACTCTTCGGAGAATTTAGTCACTTTGGCTCCGACAAATTGCGAGCAGTTGTCACACATGATATCCTTTGGTGCTCCAAGTCTGCAGATGATCTCCACATGAAGTCTATAGCCTATTTTCCCCTAATTTGCGAGTATGCGCTCACTTCCACATCTAGAGAAATAATCAACTAATACAACAAGAATTTTATAGGATTGGGTACATGCGGTAAAGGTTCCACAATGTATATCCCCCATTTCATGAAAGGCCATGGGGTAATAACAGAGTGAAACAGCTTGGACGACTGGTGCAATCGATAGGAAAATCACTGGAATTTTCTGTATCTCGTGACGAAGCTAGCAATATCTTTCTCCATTCTAGGCAATAGTACCCTACCTTTAATAGCGTTTAGATAAGTGATCTATCCCAGAGTGTTTACCGCAATGCTATTATAAACTTCCCGCATACATAGTCCGTGCCATTGGGTCCTAGGCACTTAGCCAGTGGAGCTCCAAACATTCTTATGTACAAGTTTCCATTAACAAAGCAATAACGCGCTTCTCGAATCCGGAGCTGTCAGCCTAATGATTTGTCTTTGGGTACATTCTGGTTCTTCAAATAGTTAATAAACTCATTACACCAATCCCAAACTAAGTTTTTAGTATTTACCTCATCTTGGGTTTGGTCGATGGAGGAATGAAGCAAGTGTATGATTGAGTTTGTCCCGAACTCAGTGATGTCAGCAACAAACCCGAGATTGTCCACAACGTTCGATTCACCGTTCTTCTCTCGGGATATTTTCTTCGCTTCCTATTCTTTGAAGTAGCTTAAGAGTCTCATAACCTTGGCTAGGTAAAGTTGCATACAGGCCTCTCGTGCTACATAAGTCTCCTGAACTTGGTTCACCAGTAACTAAAAGTCACTTTTTAACTCAATGCGCTCTGCCCTTAATCCTCTAGCTGACTCAAGTCCTGCAACAACAACCTCATACTCGGCCTCATTATTAGTTACATAAGGAAATATGATGGCTTTTCTTACTGCTTCCCCAGTAGGCACGATAAACAAAATTCCAAGTAGAAACATTGTGTCATCCAAGTAGAAACAAAATCCCCAGTAAGGAAATATGATGGCTTGTTTGTGCAAAGTATTCTGCAAAGTGAAAGTTGTGGCTATAGAAATAGGATGACATTGAAAGTAAGATTTTAGTTATTGTGCGACTGCTATGAATGCTTATGCTAACTTCTCCAAGTGAGGGTACCTAAATTCAGTATCTAACAGTGTTTTGCTTACATAATAAATTGGTGATTGCGTACCTTTGTCTTCATGGACTAACATAGCGCTTACCATGAATTCGTATATCACCAATTAAATCAGTATTTCCTCATTTCCCCTGGGTTGGCTAGCAACAACGGGTTTGTCAGGTTGTTTTTCAATTACTTCAATGCTTGTTAGTTACCTCAATCGTTGATGACTTGGTGTCGATGTGACCCGTACTTACGCTTCTTTTGTTTTATCGGTTGATAACTAGGATTCACAATAAGCTTGTGATTAATCACTTCTGGAGGGATTCCCATCATGTACGTGTGTGACCGTGCAAAGCAGTCAGAGTCGTCATGCATGAACTCGATCAACTTGCACTTTGGATCAGGGGTAACCCTAAGCCAATGTAAATCTTCCTTTCTGGCCAATGTATAAAGGGAAGAACTTATACTAATTCTTTGGTGGCTGACTTTGTAGCATAAGTTTCTCCTAGTTCAACAATTTTGTTCTCACACATGTCGATATTCGATTCGGAGTCGCGTGCCTTGAGTTCTTCTAGCACGTTCGCGGTACCAGATGACCATCTTGCTTTAGTTGCTATTTAGGTGGCTCCTCTCTAGGGTTGCTCCTTTCCACTGCTATAGTGTTGATTTCTCTGGATGCATGTTGCTCTTCTTGGATTTGTCGAATTCCTCACTTGGATGAGAATTTTATCACTTGATGTAAGGTTTAGGGAACCACGTCCATCTCATGAATCCAAGGCTTTCCTAGGATGGCTTTTTTAAGCCATGTCTCCTCCTACCACCTGGAAAGGGATGTGTTTGACCACTACTTCAGCATTGGTCATCAAGATTACTTTTCCCATGGTAATCTTTCTTGAATTATTGAACCTCGAGAATAACCATACCTTAGGGATAACTTGACCCGTGATCTCCAACTCTTCTAGCACTCACAGTTGGACAATATTTGCTGAACTACTTGAATAAATCAAAACTTTTCTTACGTCGGTGTCAAATATTTGTAAAGTGCTTAACAGTACGTCGTTATGAGGCATATTCAGGCCATGAGCATCCTCATTGTCAAATACTATGCTTTCTATGGTCAGTGTTTGACGCATCCGCTTGTCATGGGAAATGGATATCTTGGTGAATTTCTTTGCTGTAGTAAAAGTTACTCCGTTTACTTCTTCTCCTCCAAATATGACATTAACTATTTGTTTGGGGGTACCTGTGGAGGCTCCTCCTTGCTTCTACTTCATGTAAGACAAGTTTTCCTTTTCACTGAATAGTTCGATCAAGTATCCTTATTTGAGTATACGGTGACTTCTCCTTAAAGAAGCCTGTATTCGGAGGTCTTGTGTCCGTGGTCATTATGGATTTACACCAGAATTCCTGGCTCTGGTTGGTTGGATCCATTTACATCTCCTTTGGCCACCTTACTTTGTCTCCCATGTCTTTGAGGGCTGCTACTAACTCTGTCTTTTTTATGCCGAAGCCGTAATCCACAAGTTTCGATCTAAGGTGGTAGTCACTAATTTTGGATATTTCAGGTTCCTTGTCGACTCGACATGTGATCACTTCATCTCCTCTACCATTAGTCCTCTAGTCTCGAGCGGGTCTTTGTCTGTTGATCGATGTCTTGCCGCATGGGTCTTGGATAGGCTCATGTTGTGTTCTAGGATCCCGACGTCTAGGTTAATCTCGTCTGTGAGGTACGCCTAGTTGTCTGCCATATATGGCAGAGTCTCTTCCATCAAATCTGGGAAGCACCAAGATGTCTTCCTCTATTCTGAGTTTTGTGTTGTACTGGTGGTACACTTCATTCGAAGTTTTTGCGAGAAATTCTCGCAAGCTTTCCTTTAGCCTCCTCAAAGCTTCCGAACTCTCTGGGTTCAACTTCCTAGTGAAAGACATGGCTGCCTAGTTGTTTTCCACTTCTGGTAGTAGCATCCTTCACCTCTGGTATCGATCGATGAAGTTTCAAAGCGATTGCGTCCTCTTCCGTATGAATTTGAAGATATATTCCACTTGCTTCTCCACTTTTTGTACTCGAAAATGGGCTTTGACGAAAGTATCTGCAAGTTCAGCGAAAGAACTAATAGAATGTTCGGATAAGTGAGAATACCAAGTTAGGGCTCCTTTCATCACTATTTCTCCAAACTTTTTAAATAGTACCGATTCGATCTCTTCCTTTGTGAGGTCATTCCCTTTGATTCCAGTTGTATATGTCATGATGTGGTCACAACGATCCCAGGTGCTGTCATACTTTGGATTATCGGGCATCTTAAACTTTTTTGAAATTGGCACCGGGGCCGCGCTGGGTTTTCATAGCTATTGCGAATACTTGTTTACATTGGTACCTTTCACGATTGCTGATACTCCCAGAATTTGTTAACTTCTCTCGTTCTACACCTTGACTTGCCTTATGCAGGGTTAGAATTGTATTTTTTCCATTCAGCATTCAAGGTCATACCTGGGCATCTGGCTTCAGCATCCTTGGAAGTTCTCGAACCGCTGCATGTGTCGTTTTTGAGACTGGGGCCCCATTAGCGACATCAGTTCTTAGAGGAGTTAGCGTCATCACTATTGCTCCACTCGTCCAAACTTTCAGGGGTTCTCCAATCTGGGTGTTCAACTTCTGCTACTCTTACATGAAATTGTCTATCTTTTTCTCCAGCCCGCGGACATCAGGGTGGCTGTTGCTGGATCTGGCCGGAGATTCATTTCGACCTCGAGGTGTGGTGGATCTAGTAGATCGGTCGTCGGCGGTTCGAGTCCCCTCAGATTGTTCAACCTCCCGTCCGATGACGTTCACATTGAGTTTGTTGACTCCAGACATGATGATTAATTTCCTTTAAATAGATAATTGAAAAAGTGATGTTTTCAAAAATTTCAAGGAGAACTCAATAATGAATTTTGGATCGAAAGCTTAATTGTCAGGGCTCCAGGATGGTTGCCATACCATTTGACCCAAAATCTGTTTTTTGAATAAACAATTAAATTTGTAGTTTAGAGTCTCAAGCAATTGTTTCGATCCAAATTTCGGGCAAGAAAACTAATAACGAATTAAATTAAATAAAATCAATATTAAAAAAAATCTTATTATAGACGAGCTCCAGTGGGCCGTATTGGCTACAAGGTGAGCAAACTTTGCAAATTGAAGACATAATTAAAAAAAGAAGATGACTGATGACTTGATATTGCATTCTTTTTCTCTTTGTTTTTTCGGTGCCCCATTCTCGAGGCAGGAGGATGGTTTTTATAGCTTTGGGGGGGGGGGGGGGGGGAGCACTGTCGCTTCGAGTTCTGGGCCAACACGTCAGGAAATTAGCTAGTAGGCAGCGAACTCCTCGATAATGGTAAATAAATCAGCGTAATGCCCGAATGTCCACGATCTCAGGTCGCAGTTGATTGAGTCTCCAAGTGCGCACAGCCATTCTTCGAATACCCGTTCTTCCAATAGTCAAAGGTTCCAGAGCAGTAACGGTCATCGAACTCGGTATCTGATTTCATTATCTGTTTCCGTTCACCTATCCTTCTTGCCACGTGGAAAGGGTAAATTTTACCAATACATAATTCGTGGATTGTTCCTTCAAATTTCTCATATCTTTATTTTCTGGTTTTCATATACTTTTCTACGTATGTTGATTTACATGTTTAGCGTGATTATCAAGCACATTGTTTATATTTAGATTGTTCACACTGCATATGTGGAATTCAATTGACGAGCAGTGGATCAGCGACTCGGATTACCAGTGATGAACACGGGTTTCATATCTCAAATTACCGTAGCGAGCATGTGGATTCACGTCTTAATTGCATGTGGAAAGGATCCTCCCTCATTAGTCACCAACCATGGAGGACCTATGGAAGGTGCACACGCATGACATTCGGTATGCCATTTGATGTATACATTGATAGTTGTACATATTATTATATGCTTTATTTCAGTCCATATTGTTAGTATGTTTTATTTGTGCATTAGATATATGCAGTAAATATAGATAATTGGATTTTGTGCAGATCGCTATATATTCTATATATACATTAAATTAGGCGGTTAAATGTTGAAATTCTGTTTATTGCACATTATTGCTTACATTTTATGTACAAAATTTTAAAGGAAAGACTATTTTCTTTCTTAATGTCATCGCGGGCTTATTGGAAATTGCCGATAAGGCTTATC
The DNA here is from genome assembly GCF_000715075.1 of Nicotiana tabacum. Taxonomy (NCBI): domain Eukaryota; kingdom Viridiplantae; phylum Streptophyta; class Magnoliopsida; order Solanales; family Solanaceae; genus Nicotiana; species Nicotiana tabacum. The sequence goes on along the minus strand of NW_027438401.1, from coordinate 40,822 downwards.
AAGTACTTGTCGTACTCACCCTTCTTTCCCTTTCTTTCTTATGGACTAATATAGATAACGATTTAAGTGCCAGTGCAATGCGTTTGCGTGGCTGATTTGAGATCCTGAGTTGCAGCTTTCCAACAGTGAGCCGACCACTTAGTTTAGTGGTGGCTAAACCTTCCTTAGTTATCTTTTCATTTCTATGTCAGCTATTGGATTTTATACTTCTAAAGTCTTAGATGCTCTTTGACTCACTGTGTGGGCATAGACCAATTAAGTTCAGTGTTGTATTACGGATATTGCTTTATCTACTATCTTGTTACGTTTAGTTAGGATTATCTCTGTTCAGGCTATTTTACTGTGAGTTTGAATGATCTAGTTGTGGTTAAAGGTTGGTTTGCTCGAAAAAGAACTGCGGGCTGCCGGTCACGGTTTGAATTTTGGGTTGTGATATTTCGCGCTAAAAAATATAGATGGAAACGAACTTTATCATAGTACATAAATTTCAGCTATAAAGATGAATTTTCCACCAAACAAAATTAAATTCTCTCTTTGTTTAAACTTTCCATCAATTAGTTTTTACTTCAAAAGTAAAGTTGACCAGACAATTAAATAATGGAGTAATAAAGAAGGGTTATCTCCATAAATTCCACTAATTAGGAATAGCTAGCTAGTATATGAGAATTCAAGAAAGGAGAGATCTAATTGCAGCCAAGCAAACAACAAAAAGTGCAAAAACAACTGTCACTGAAGCAATTTGCTCCAAGAAGTGGTCCTTTAATATTACCAGGTGTTGGAATTCCTACCCAGTGTAGAGAGCATTGGGTGTTGCAATCTGTTGGATCACAAGGTTTCGTAACTGCCTGTGGAACTAGGCATACTTTTTGTCCTCTTGTCTTAGTGCCTACATTTATTTGGACAGAAAAGGAAAACAATTAAAATAAAACATTGTGAGCATTAAAAGTTGAACTATTCTCCAATGACTAAGATAAAAGAATATCGGGTTATTAATTTTTGTCTATAATTCTTTATTTTTTCTTTATACTCAAGAGATTTTTATGCTAAATGATTCTAGAAGATTCCGCTAAACACAAAATTGAGTCAGTGTCACTCCTCTATGTACAAAAGAATAGATCAATAGCATCATCAATCTTTTTAATTAGAGAAAGTGTCCAAATTTTCTCCTGTAATATTCGAAATTGAGATATGTTTTCCTCGATTAGACTTTTAGCTCAATAATTCACTTGAGATTAGCAAATTATTTTTTGTTTTCAATTGTCATCAATGGAGCTCCGGCTCGAAATATGCGGACTCAATAAAAGATGTCCAATTTTTCTCCGCAACTTATGATTATGATTCGTAATTATCCTTTAATTTGAGCTCCGTTACAAATCAAGGGTAAAAATTAGACTTATTTCTAACGGTGAAAGTAAGATTAGACCAACAGTCAAACGGCTGATAAAGTTACTCGGTTTCGGATAGCACAGTAACAAATGTGATCTTGTTCCCTTGAAATTAACAGGTTTTAGAACTTCTCTATACTAATATCATAAAATTTTCGTTTTATCATAGTTCTATAATGGTAATGGATGAACAAAATTTACTATTCTTATGGTACTTATAAGATTTCCATTAAATATATAAAATGGAAGACTATACGACTTACCCAGAACAACGAAGAGCAGAAATATAAAGCCAGCTATGCTTGAGAAATTCTTCATGATTAATGTATCTATGAGGCTTTTGATGTCAGGATTAAAAAGGTGTCAAAAACTTTATATAGGCACAAATGAACACCAAAGATGGAAAAAAGAGGTAAGAAAAGGATAAATAATTATTGGTTTTTTTGGCTATCTGCATGCAATCTAAAAGATCTAGCTCGTGTGGTCTTTTTAGTTAAATAATTTAATTAACAGTCAAAATTACACAAAGAGTGAGTGGTGTTTCCAACTTTAAGTTAAGTGTTAATTACGCTAAACACCCTAAAATATGATTCATTTTCGAATACATTTCTTATATTTTAAAATTATACTAACACCTTATACTATTAAATTTCTGCACTTAGATCCCTTATGAGAAATTTTCCATTTTTATTTTAGCTTTTTACTTATTCCTCCGCTTCAAAAATTATCTTAACCTTACTTAGTTAGATGAAGTTTCATATACGTAAGATTTCTATTATATAAGAGGTTTAAGTATTTTTAAAAAATAAGGATAATATCATTCTATTTAAGAGTTTTGAAAGATAAAAAATATTTCGCCAGCTTCGTTAAAAGTCTAATCACCTTTTTATATAATTTGAGTTTATTTTCTATTTAATAGTTTCAAAAGATACAATTTTTAAAAAATACTCATTCTCTTTTTTAATCAAAAGCGTGAAGTGTGAATAAAGATTTCCTAGCACTACAAACTATTTCAAACACTATTGATTGCCAATCTCAGGCAACGACGCCAACACTTGATGAGCGCAAAATACACACTTAAATTCTGCTCGCTAATCAAATATAGTATAGTCAAAGAACACCAACAATAAATAGGGAAAAATAAAATAAAATAAAATAAAAAAATTCCTGAATTAGCACTACAAACTATTTCAAACACTATTGATTGTCAATCCTCGGTAACAACGCCAAAATTTGACGATCGCAAAGGACACACTTAAATTCTGCTCGCTAATCAAATACAATATAGTTGGATTTAAACAATATTCTCGTAGTTTCTAGCTTGGTTGCTATCCAAGATGATCAACAGTTGAGATTTATAAGATATCTAACTAAAATTAACTAAGAATCTAATGCTATTGACTAATGACAATCGAAACAAGAACTAAGCAAAGAAAGTTATCAAGGGGAGATGATAGAGTTTTGATAAGATAGGTGCAAGATAATTATTCAGGATCTAACTCTGGATAATTCACTTCTAATGTTCAAGCGAGTCTCTCGAATTCACTCAATTATTAGTTCAAACGCTCAGCAAAATCTCCTTTCTCGATTAAGTCTTAACCTCACAAGATGAACCAATTTAAGCACGTAAATATATGCAAGAATGCATAACGTATTGGTCTTTAGGAAAATTTCTTTCGATTATTCTCCTAACTAGGTTTAATCAATGATTCAACTAGCCTCTTTCGATTATGTAGAAGAATTTATGAACTCAACCAACAATATAATGCAAAGATATCACAAGTTATGCCTCTCTCGATTACATGAGCTGGTGAGTAAAAATGCAACGATTAAATCATCCAAAACGCTTCAATACATAAAACTAGAGTTATAATCCACAAACAATCATCAATACACCAAATCTATCAAACCCTAAATGGAACTACTCCATAGATATGGAAAAATTCATCACAAATAAAATTAAAGTACATGAAACCATAAATTCAATCCAAACTCATATCTTGAGCGAGGAAAGAATGATGAAATCCCTGTGCTCGTGTTCTTCCAACTCCTCCTTAGCCTCCTTTGGTCGAATATGTGTCAAAAGTCCAGAAAATAATATTTTTCCATGTATTTATACCAAGTAGGGTCGTGCCTGGACGAAATTACCTTCTCCTAGCCAAAATAGGACATTGGCTCTGTAAACATTACATAGGCGCGCTGAGGAATTAATGGGGATATCCAGAGAGCTCAACAATTGACATGCAACGGAATTTGGGTAGCCACGGCGCCCCATGCGCCACAGTTGTGGTGTTTTCTCAGAGTACAATTTTTTGCTTGATTTTTGGTTCTCGACCCCCGAACACGATCCCAGATTAATCCCTTGGGCTTTTACTCAGACTTCAAAGCTCCAAATCGCTCGAATTCATTGCATAACATCTTCATAGCTCAGAATCACTTCTACAAGGCATAAAACACACAATAAGTATAAAACACTACCAATTAAAGCTCAAAGACAAATAAAGTGCAGTGAATTAGAGTGTAATAAGCGACTAAAATACGAGATTATAGTCTACCATCATAAGGGTAAGGTCTGCATACATACTACCCTGCCCAGATTTTACGACCCAAAATCAAAACCACGGGGCCTTGATGACGCCTAACATCTGCTTGCTAGGCAAACAAATATTAGATAAGCAGTAATACAATTTAACAACTTAAAAGTAGATTATTAAGAAGATAAAGCTGAAAAACTTCAAAATACATAATAAAATTCATACAAGTTGCATAGTCTAATCCCAGAAACATGTGTTACAAGTACATAAGCAGGTAACAATACTACAAACGGGGTCTGAAATATAAATGTGACTATTCGAAACGAAATAAATAGTAAAGCAGATAGGAATGGGACTTCAGAGTCTGCGAACGCTGTTCAACTCTACCTCAAGTCTCCTAGAAATGGCAGTCTAAGCAATCTTCACTACGCGTCGATGGGACCAACACCGGGATCTACACAAGAAGTGCAGAAGTGTAGTATGAGTACAACCGACTCCATATACTCTATAAGTACCGAGCCTAACCTCAACTAAGTAGTAACGAGGCTATGACAAGGCATGCACTATAAACTTGTATAATTATAAGTAGAAAACAATAACTCAGTAGAGAAATAACTAATTAACTTGTAAACCGGAATAAGAAATACATAACCGAGGGCTGAAGTATCATTAATTCTCAGTCACGCAACACCATACTATAACCAAAACCAACAGTGAAGTATAACAAACAATACAACCCCTCCGTTTCACAACACTATACGGTAACGAAAAACAATAGCCAAGAATAACCATAATATATCTTCTTTATTGCGACGTGCAATCTGATCCCCATATATAATACGAATACCATTCCGAACCCATTTCAATATAAGTATTGTCGTAACGTGCAACCCGATCCACAAATATCTAATTTTTCTATTGCGGCATGCAACCCGATCCCATGTCAACATATATACCATTGCGGCATTTAAACCGATCCCACATGTTCAATGATACTACAATCCAACTATGGTGTATCTCACAACGTATCACAAAGAGGAAACTAAACATATAATTTCTCTAAACAAACCGATATGGCAAAGTAATGTGAAGTAGGAACAAGTAAGGGGCATAAACGAGTAATTACATAAGACAATTAAAACATTTATCCAATAACATGTAAAATCATAGAGCAAGTGAAGGCGGACAACAAATAAATGCATGAATAATGGAAGCACATAACACGTATAGGCGTGTAACAAGTGAAGGCATGTATTTATAATGACCCGACCGGTCGTTTTGAGCTATAGTATTCAATTCGATAGTTTGAGGTCTTTAGTAGATTCATATGATGTATTATGACTTGTGTGCATGGTTGGTTTTTATTTACGAGAAGTTCGGGAATGATTCAGAAGGGTAATTCTCTATTTGGAATCTTTAAGTTGAAGAGTTGACCAAGGTTTGACTTTTGTGTAAACGGTCTCGAATTCATGTTGGGAAGGTTCCAATAGGTTTATATGGTGATTTGGACTTGGGAATATGCCCGGATTTTGATTTGGAGATTCCTAGGTCAATTTGGCTCTTTTTGGCGAAAGTTGGCAATTTGAAGGTTTTGAAATTTCCTAAGTTTGGTTGAGAGTTCACTTTTTGGCTATCGGGTTCAGATTTTGATTTCGGAACTTGGAATAGGTCTAATTTATTATTTGGGACTTGTATGCAAAGTTTGATCTCATTCCGGGTTAGTTTGATGGGAATTAGATGTTTGGTTGTAATTTTGGAAGTTCTTGATGGTTCGATCAAGAGGACGAGGCGACACATCAAAAGGGAGAGGTGAATCTTCTCGAGGTAGAGGCAAAAGTGCCTTGCCTCTTGGCCAGCCAAAGACGATAAGAAAGAAATCACCAGCAGGCAGAGGGAGAAGTGCAGACCTCTCCGAGTCTAGCTCCTATGTCCCGTCTAGGGAAGTATCAGAGGGAAACGCAGCCTCTATTCAGGAGCAGCTGGCCACACAGTCGAGGACGCATGGGAGATACCAGCTCAGGGACGAGCCGTCTTCATCTCACAGCACTTTCGAGGGATCTAAGAGTGCTAGTCATGCTTTTGAGCTATCGACTACTCCAGTTCCCGAGGCATAGTTTTCTACACCAGTTCATGATATCACCGATGGTGGCAGATAGGGAGATGCTACAGCTGCCGACCTTGAAAGATCAAAGAAGAAAGAGGTCTGGGAGGACCATTTTGTCAGCCTGGCTGCCTTCACTAGCTTCCGTATGTGGTGGACAGTGAGGTCGCTAACTCTTGAGCGACAGTTTCTGTTGAAGGATTTGGAGAAGTACAACCCAGCCATATTGAGACAGTTCAGGGCACGCAATAGGTAAATGTGGTTCACCCAAAGTGTAGTGGATGACAAATAATACCCCGTACGTGAATTCTATGCCAATATGGCTCATATAAAAAAGGGGACGAAGGTGACCAAAGTACGTAACCTCAAGGTGAGGTTTTATCAGCATACACTCAACACGTACTTGGGCTTCGAGGATGTTGAACCGAAGGAGTATCTAGAGACGTGCACACTGGGGGATGAAGTCCGACCTTGGTTTGCTGAGATTCTAGCACCGCCAGGTCCATCAACACCATGGATTGCTACTGGGGTTCCTATTCATCAAACACTCTAAGTTTTAAGGCGAAGGGGTGCCAAACCTTTGTCTGCAACAGACTAGATCCAAGCCAGAACGGGAGTCACCTTCAAATTCCTCGAGCAGTTCTTGTGGCATCTATTATGGTCGTGTACCCAATAAATATTGATGTTGTGATGTCGGCCAACATCTCAGTGATAGCACAGCAGAATAGCTCGTTCTAACCTTATCCCAACATTATTACAGAATATCTCACCGATGCAAAGGTAGAGCCGAGGAATTTTGACACAAAGGTGAAGTCAAAGAAGCCTTTTGATTGGTACTCACTGATGGATGCGAGAAACCCAAAGATAAAAGTTCAGACTCTTACCACCACAGGCAAGTCTAATGAGCAAACAGTGGTGGTTTCTGAAAATGTTGATGTTCCATCCACTTCAGTTGAGCCTTCCTCCAGTGTTGCTGATATGCCTCTGCCATCATCCACAACCCCTACTACAGCTCATGTCACAACTCCCACCACAGCTCTGAGGCTAGTGCCCATGCCATTGACCCACTATATGCGTTGTGAGTCTCCCAGACATTGGTGAGTCTCAATAATTGGATGCAAATAGCTACTGCAAAGCTGTTTGACTTGTCTAGTACTGTTGCAGCGTAGTCTACCTCACATGCATCACAGGTTCCTTCAGACATTGAGGAGACACTGAAGAATATTTTGCAGAACTAGAATACTATCATGGACACCTTAGTATGGCATGGGTCAGTTATTGAAGAGCTGGGAAAGGAAGTGAAGAAGATGAGGAAGTCCAGGTCAGCAAGAAATCAGTAGATAAGATCCGGAGGGAGGTGACTAGGCTTGCTACATTTGGCGGCCTGCCTTTTGACATGTTGCTTGGCCCGCACCAGTCCGCCCCAGATCCTTCAACACCAACTGCACCGGTAGCACCAGCTGGCCAGTCTGACGAGCCAGACCTTGTTGCCGACACTACTGAGGTAGTGCGTGAGATGTTTGCCAACCCAGCCACACCTAGATTTGACGAGGATGAGATTCAGTTGGCTAATCCTGACGGAGATGACATTGCTGGGGATACTGAGATGTTCAAGGATCCATAGGGAGTTTTCTTCACCCTCTCCTCCTTTACTCTTATTTTGCTAAGCATTTGGGACATTGTTTATTTTTATTCGGGGGGGGGGGGGAGGGTTTCTTATTTTTATTTATCTATATTCTCTCTCTTATTATGTATATTCATTCTATCTTTAGTACTTTTTGCTCATTAGCTTCTTTATCTTTGGTTTTGCTTATTAACTTCTTTATCTTTTCCATATTAGTTTTTGTTTTGATAAGTAGCTTATTTTTATGCTTTAGTAAATAATAAGCCTTTGGTTTTCTTAACGTCGCGATTCTTTCAGAAGGTAGTTGTTGTGTGAACCGGGTGACTCTTCCCAACGATAGATGACCTGACAACCTTCTTAAGAGAATTAGCCCGTTTTTGTGTTTAGGTAATAATAGTAGTAGTAATGAATAAAAATACCTAATTAAGTCATGCTCGAAGAGTCAACCATACTTCAATTGGTACCAACACACTTAACTATGTGCTTATGGATAGAGACAAGGTTTTTCAAAAAAATAGCTCTAGTTAGTGACTTTGTGACTCTTGAGTTGACTTTGACAATCATCGAGTGGTTTAATTGGACCATAGTGATCTTTAAACTTGAATATGGTTGTTGTGGGCCCTCGACACTTTCCTCTTTTACAATCTAGTTACGCGAGAGGTGAGATGAATTGTTGCTAGTCCAAGTCACTGTGTAAAGGGGTCTAGAACTTGCCCTGAATATGTTTCAAGGCGAAATCCTAAGTTTTGCTTGGTTTGAGAAGTTATTGTATGCTTCCCTTGGCCCGTTTGAGCTTTCTATTGCCAACCAATGTCGTTATCCCTAGTCAACCCCTTTGAGCCTCTAGCCTTTCTCATTTGATAACCATGTATAAGCCTTTACCCATTTTGTTGTGACCCTCTCTTGGCACCTGGACTTTCCTTAATACTCTTGTGAAACAAATGGCATAAAACTTAAGTTTGGGGGAAAGATGAGGAATTTGAAAAAGGTATCAAGGCAACAAAAGAGAAAAGAAATTATCTCTATGAAAGAGAAGGCAAGAAAAGAAAAGAACAAAAAGAAAAATACAAAACGTGAATAAATGGAAGGGTTGAGGGATTCAAAAAGAGGTAATGATCCCAAACATTGAGAAATCAAAAAGGGATAAAAAGAATGAAATGAACAAAAAAGAGTGATGTTAAGTCCCTCTAGTCCTCAACGAAAAGAAAGTGCCTAAAAGAATTGACAATTATGAGCCGAAAAATGAAAGGTGGAGTGCTTAAGGAAAGGTGTAACCACTTACCCATATGGTATCCTACTCCAACCCAAAAGCCTTCATTACATCCCAAAAAAAGTCCTACTTGATTTCATACTGAGTGAGCTTACATTAGTGGCGATCTACATGAGGGGCAAGCCTATGGTACTTGAAGCCGTACTTGTGACATTCTCTGGTGAGAGATGAGTGAGCCTTTCATGAATCTTTAGATTGAATGCTAATTTCTTAAGTGGGCTTGGGAAATGGAAAGTAGAGAAGGAAGAGTTTGGATTCCACCATGACCTACATGATAGAACAAGAGTCCTTGATGAGTAAAGTCAATTCTTGAAGCTCAAATATCACATTAGAACTATATGTGCAAGAATATTTGACTTGTCACCTTGTTGATAATGCATAACTAGTGTGGGTAATTGTTGGTCCTAACTGATGTGTGAATGGCTCACTTTTGACTCGCTGAAGTGACCCTTAACTTTAGGAGGTGGGAACTAAATTATTTGCTTGAGGACAAGCAAAGACATAAGTTTGGGCGAGTTGATAAGTGGGGATTTTGACTACTTATTAGAACCTTTTTGCTTTTGTTTTAGTCTGGTAGTATTGAATTATGTTCCCAAAACTAATGAAAATATGCAAATTGTAGGAATGTCAGAAGTTTGGTCTCCCATGATGAAATCCAACTCAAAAAGGAGTGTACTGAATCACAAGGTAATAAAGGCCACAGAACAGAGTTTTCATTGACAAATGACTCCAGTTTAGAGAGTGTGCAAAAGACTAAGTCCTGACGCCTTGCCGAAGTGCGGACCGCACAAGAATTGTGCGGCCACAAAAGTTGCTTTGCAGCCGCAATCCAGAAATGTGCGGTTGTAGATTACCAGCTCCTGTCAAGTGAAGAAATCTCCAGACCGCACATGGAATTGTGAAGCCGCAGAACCTCCCGAGGAGCATTTTTGTCAACCAATTTTGGCCCACTATAAATAGGCGAGTTTCACATTTTTAGGTCAAGTTTCGAAGTTTGAGCTGCTCTACCCGTTACATTTTGCCATTTTAGGAAGTTTTTGATTATTTTAGTGTTTAAACACTATATTTCATCAATTTAATCTTTGATTATGGGTTTAATTATCTTTTCTTCTTTATTTTCTTCAATTCCCACTATGTGTAGCTAGAGTTTTACTAGGGTTGTGATCCAACCCTAGTGTGTAAACCTTATGGGTACTTAATTTAATGCTTGTTTATGATTGGGTGTTGATTATTTAGCTTAGTTCATGCTTCAATTTTAGAATTAATGGTTGCAAACATTGATTCATGCATGTTTTATTTAGTCTCTACTTGAGAAAGAGGGATCTAGTCTAGGATAACTTGGCTAACAAGGAATTGGGCTAACTGAGGTTTTGATTAGCCAAATTAAAGGGTTCAAACTAGAGATAGTAAGAACCCAACTTGAGCTCATATCAACTATTTTGTTTGATACCCATTTGGACTTGAGAAAGCTAAATTGGGCAAAATCACTATTTGACCGAGAGATATTGAGTGGGTAACGTAGAGTTGAGAGCTATAATACATCCCAATCAACAAAACAAGTATTAACGTACTTAACCCATTAGGAGAACACCTAGGTCATGTTCACATCCCTAGGCTTTTTAACTATTTGGAAAAATACCAAAAATAATCATTCACTTCTAGTTTCTTTTCCTTGGCTTACAATTGTTATAGTAAGAGTACAAGTAGAAACAAAAACTTTTTGTGGAAGTGCAAATATAGCCAATCCATTCGCTTTCTTCAAGTGTATACTCCTAACACCCCTTATAACTCCCTGTGGAAATCGACCCCGACTCTTGTTGGGTACTATTATTCTAACGACCTTTTCCACTCACTATTGAGTGCGGATTGGACGTGGATCACGTGGTCATAGGCTCACTATCATAATATTCCTGGCATGGTCACAGGCTCAATATCATAATTCGCCCGGCGTGGTCACAAAATCAATATCATAATCTGTCCGGCGTGGTCACAGGCTCAATATCACAATTCGCTCAGCATGGTCACATGCTACCAGTCTAATCCAAATCACACAGCAAGCAGATATACAAGAATATATGTACATGATCAAAGAACATCAATTTCATGCTCCTAAACTGGTATAACTGACATTCTAAGGTGTATGCATATGCAAAGTGTACTATCATAGCTTCAATTTGGCAAATACACCACAAAAGTAGCAATTATCGGGTTCAAGCAGGAGATTAACCTTTATGTAACCTCAAACATGGTCAAATAACTCACAATAGGGGTACAAATATAAGAATCATCACATCATGAAGCTTAGCAATCAACCCAAGGTGTACCATAGCCTAAATACTACCCCAAGCAAGAATAATACCCTGGTGAACGCACATAGGATCAACCCTACACATACGCGCCACCCATAGCACGTAGCTATCACAAATGACTCGGGCAATTAGTGCCTCAACCAATTTTCGATAAGATACTTACCTCAAGCAAGACAAATCAACATTCTACAAGTTCCATCCCACACGAATCGACATCTAAACAGCTTGAAACTAGCCAAAAGCAACTCAAAAATATCAAATAATGCCATATGAATCAAACTCAGACGATAAAGATCGAATATTTAATAAAATACTCAAAGTCAACAAAAAAGTCAACTTGGGCCCGCACCATTGATCTATGGTATGCGAATTTGGTTTGTAACACAAATATGAATCCAACCATATAAGTTTCATCCAAATCCGACCTCAATCTCATGTTCAAAACCCCAAAACTAATTCTCTTAAGTTCAAGTAAAAAAACCCCAATTTATTCTCCTGAAATCCTTGATTTATGTATAATAGTCCTTGAAAAAATAATATATATAAATAAAAAAAAAGATAAAATTACTTACACTCAATATTTGGATGTTTATCTCCTCCAAATTCGCGTTGCTTATGCTCCAAGAACTCAAAAAGTGAAAAAACATAAAGTCAAAATCCCAAACTTGGATATTTTAATGTACTGCCAGTCGTCCTTCTTCGAGATCGCGATCACCAACCTAGCGATCGGGATTCGAAAAATGTCCAGCACAGTTTTGCCCTTCGCGATCGTGACCATGGAGCCTCGCAATAGCGATAAACAAACTCCATTAAACCTTCCTAAACTCTTTCTAGATAGACTGTAGTATAATGGCTATAACTTTTTGTACAAAATTACAAATGCCAAAAGGTTTGATTTTATAAAAACCAGAGACAAAACTCTATAACTTTTATTTTTGGATCACCTCAAAATTGCTTATAAATTTCAAGATATAAGCTCTCGAAGTCAGCTAAGCTACTGTAGAAATTTATTCTTTGCGAACGCGAACTTTTCTTCTGCGAACATGATGCATAGGTGCAATATTGCATTTTACTCTTCGCGGTCGCGGCCCAGAGCTCAGCGATTGCGATGTACATCCATGTAACCAAAATGCAGCAGTTGAAAAGGGCCTAAAATGATTTGAAATCACCCTAAAACTCACCCGAACCCCTCGGGACCCCGTCCAATCATACCAACAAGTCCATATACCTAATCCAAACTTATCCAAAAGTTTGAAGCATAAAAAATAACATATATACCAAGAATCGAAGATCAAGATCATTCTCTTAACTTTCAAACCTTCAAACTTTGTTAAACGCGTTCGAATCCTGCCAAATCAACTTGGAATCAAACCAAACTTTGCACACAAGTTCCAAATAAAAAATAAACCTATTCCAACTCCCGGAACAATAATCTGAACCCAACAACACCAAAGCCAACTCCTGGTCAAACCTATGAACTTTCCAGACCTTCAAATTGCCAACTTTGCCAATTCTAGCCAAAACCTTCTAGAAACATCCAAATGAAAATACGGATATACACCCAAGTCTAAAATGACCATCCGGACCTAACAGAGGCATCAAAACTCTGATAAGGGGTCAAATACACAAAAGTCAAACTTGGTCAACTCTTCCAACTTAAAGCTTCTTAAATGAGAATCATTCTTCCAAATAAATTCCGAACCACTCGAAAACCAAAACCAACTATACATGTAAGTTATAATACATCATATGAAGCAACTCACGACCTCAAACCACTGAACAGAGATGCAAATGCTTAAAATGACCGATCGCGTCATTAGATCCCCCCACTTAAACATATGTTCGTCTTGGAACGTGCCAAGAGTCGTTCCAAATCCATCAAATCACTCTATAAACTCATCATGCACATACCCATGGGTGATCCCATGTCTCCTCAATCCATATAAGTGTGACAATACAACCTAACTGAAGTTCTTTACTTCAATATTAGTCCATAAATCTTAGAACTTAATCTCCAACATTCGGAACTCATTGTAAGACCTGATGCTCGCATCTACACACTGCATATATCCTAAACAAGTTGTATCAAGTCATATCCATATTCCGAGATATAATCACATGATCTACCACATAACGCCTATACACATGACAATAATTTCTGACCACCATAGCTGCTCATTAACAAACCTTGTACCAGCGACATGCCTCGTATCAAATAAAACCTTATTCTGAACCTTCGTATACTACCGAGGATGAAAGAAACATGTGGAAGCTCATAACCACCCATCAGATCAATAAGTCATGGAGATCTCTCGCCCGATAAGAACCACAACCAAATTTTAAGATGACTAATGATGTTAATCTTCCAAATATACCTTAATCAAATTCGATAGACTCATCCCAGGTCTAATAACCCCATTTCATCCAGTACATTTGCTCGACCGACACACCACACTAGCACTACCTTGATCCGCATACCGTGCAATCCATTCACCAAACAAGCAACAACTCAAACAGATGCCACCACAAGGTGCAATGCTATGAAGCCATCTCACAGAGGATAAAAAACACACGGAATAGCATAAAGATCATATCCCAACATAACTCCGCTGCGATGTGTGACCCAATCCAGACACACCGGTCCACATGGAATACGTCGAGCCATGGTGCTCACAATCAACAAACATATGCATATCAACAACAAAGATGCAAAGTGCAGGACCGTAACCATGGATAAATGAATAGCAACACACAGGAAGACTATAATAAAGGCGCAATCAATCTATTCAACACCCCAAGAGCCACCTCACTCGAATTATCCACAAAGCCCAAACAGAACTGCATCATGTGTGTAAATAATCAACAGTCTCACAACCCATTGTAGCATATAAAAGCAATACAGAGAGCATATCAGAACTCGAATATGGTCAAATGTACCCAACAATACACCCCTCAACAATAGCTATGATTAGTAAATAAATACGACTCGATGCAGAATACACATTCTCATTAGGCCTACCAGTGGCCTCCAAATTAATTTCGATCCTCCCAAAATAGGTAGATAACCTCTGAAAAGTCTGCAATAACCTATCCATAACACATACAATCATCCGTCAACCTCTTACAATACCTTCATCGTCTACAACCAAGGAAAAATCTGCCTTTGAGAACCCTCCTGGTCTTCAAATCCTTAGAATACAAGAATCTCCATGTCTAATCCCAACTCCACCACTAACACATCCCTCATACACAATCATCTCATGAGAAATACTTTTCATAATTCTTCTGTGCCACATAGCAAAATCTTAACATCAACAGTCGATCAACGAGGCGATTACTGTAATATCAGTCAAGCATCCACAAAGTCAAAACACAATGCGCCTTCTGAAATGCGCACACTTCTCAAGTTATACTAGATAGTGCTAGTATTCTTCTAAACATCTGAAATTGTCCAATGCTGTCTAGAACTCATGACCTTCTTTTCGAATGGAACCGCAACCTCGTACATGCAAAACTCAATCCCACACGTCGCACTGTATCTATCGTGTTATCATATGAAAATACGAGAATCCCATTATCATCTCAAGAAGGATACACACCCATCCACTGGTAACCTTCCACTTGCCCTATCCAAGAGAAAATCACAACATACAACAAACACCCCATGCCTGTAGAAAATACCCGCCCCCAGTCGTGGTCGAAATCGTCGAGCTTTCTTCGAAACTCTTTTGCGCAACCAAGCCCTCAAAAATGAATCCCTCTAACTTAACCAAGTCACGCAGGTCACCAAGCCCAAGAATATTGCCATAAAACATCTGTAGAGTTTCAATACAAAAGGAACCGACCACTTCTATTATTATGTTGATCCAAACCACTACCAAGCTAACATATTTATCTGAACCCCTCCTGAATTGCCTTTAAGTTAACACTTATCCTTGACAGTACACTACGATCCTTAACCCAAAAGCTCACCCCATGAGATCCTAGCATGAAACCATATCATCTCAAGGCCCATAAGCCACTGTATTCCCTCTTAAGCACCCGATAGTACCGTAACCGAGATACCTACTATGAAGATACCTTATGTGAATTTGAAGTTCTTTCTTTAACCAATCTGATACGAAAATGTAGAATCACTAATGATACAAAAATACCACAAGTCTCACCACCATCCAATGCAAATCTCAGATCTTAGCCATATAGGATTCCGGGGAACCCCCAAATACCACATATGAATCTTGTACTCATTAGAACCTTCTCGAGAGTCATCCACTCTGCTCTAATCTCTAATGCATCGCCAAAACGAGCTGAATAACTTGTGCTCCATTAGCACACAAACACCTAAAGAAGTAACCCCACTTTTCAGCAACCGAGGGAATCCCTTCTCCTATCACACATCCACCACGAATAAACAACCCGAATCATTAGTAGATTTTCGTATATCTATAAAGTGTAATACATCATTGATCCAGAAATTTCCTTTGCCCGAGTTATCCTTGCTATCAACCTCTTCAAGTCATAATCGATCCTCAACTATGCGTCAGTCCAAAACTAATATCACACATGACCATTAAATCCAATCATCGATAACAGACTCCCTTCCTTGGCTCAAAGTCATAGAACATAATATCCGATAACCTACAATACCCCCACTCCATATCTTCCATAATCCCGCAATGTAATTCAACTAATTCCTTCATAAGTTCACGTAGCACCAGCCATCGAATACCTCAAATATTCTGCTAAGTGCATATCCATCCTCGTGATAGTCATGTGAACTTCCACAAATGATGAAAACTCAAATTATAGCACATATGTATCCCACTGATAGAAAGAAATCCCTTTTACAAAAACATCACTATGATCACACCTCCGTAGACCTCCACGCAGTAGATAACCCACCTTCTTAGCCTCAAAGTGGCATCTCTCGATGATCCTATTATTGTCACAACCACCATACAATCTCTAAATCTTCCCGAGCCCGAACACGTTAGCAAGGCATAAGAATCTACTTCACTCCAGAAAAAATGACTAAAAGATCCCTCAACACACTCATAACTCGAGACTGCCCAACACATCAAAACAAAAATCAAACACCCATAGTTATTTCATATCCAAAGCAAAATTCTTCTCATCACATCCAAAGCATCTAAGCACATTCCGCAGTCACATAATACTCACCATATAGCTATCCAATCATTCATTGAGCCATCAATCACACTCCCAGGGACACTACCAGGCTCATGAGTCCAAAAGCACATACTCACAAAACTAAAACAACTAAGCCCAAGCTGTGATCTAAACCTTGCCTCAAGTCCTCCAGACTGGCCTATCTCCTAACCAGAGAGAACGCATCTCGTGCCTCATCCATGACATCACAAGTCGTCGATGCACAACTGATATCGAGTGCTCACATAACATACGAGTGGATGGAAGGGAATCAAAGAGATACGCTTCAAGCTAAATCAATATCGCACGATAAGGAAATAAAGATGGAACATTTCCTAGATGTCGTGTAGCCTCTCGAAGATGGGTATGGACATCATCATACCAATCCGCAAGACTCTACTAGACACTTGCTCAGGACTCGTGGAACTTATGAACCTAGTGTTCAGATACCAACTTGTCATCACCCAAAATCTACTTAGTCGTGATGGGACCTAACCAACCCGCTAAGTAAGCCATTAATAGTCAAAACAACTTAAATGAGAATAATACAAATTAATAACTGAAATAACTGAGTTTTTATATAATAACCCAAGGATTGATAGTACAAGTCATGAGCCACTAAGACTTAGATTTACAAGTTGGTATGAAAATAAATACAACATCTGTTTGAGATATACATAAACATAATTCAAATATAGAACTACCAAGGACAACTGGTAGTTGTCTCTGTGTAATAGGTAGATCTTCAATGCCAGTTCCCGCCATACACAGCAGCAATATCTCCAAGATCTACACGCAACAAGTATCATAACTAACCTCGGCAAGGTAATAGAAGCAAAAATTATAAATGATACTCATTAATAACCTGTACAATTCATAAATTCCAACAAGTACAACACAATAATATGATCAAATCAGGAAATCATAGATGAAACCACCTTGGTGCACATAATTTTCTTAACGTACTTTGCTTAATTATCTATCCAGCATATATGGAAGATATACACATAAATCAGATAGACATACAAGGAAATTGCAAATAAAGATGAATGCAATAACTAAATATCAATTCATTGAAGCGCACAACCCGATCCAAATAAAAATCACAACACGGCTCCAAGGCTCACATCAGAATCTAAATAATAGAACCAAACCACTTATCAGCCTTCCTAAGGCCCATATCAACTAGAAACATGTCAGTTTCTCATAGTCCGCGTGTACACCATCAAGAAGACACATTAGAGGGTGACCTTAGGGGGATGGATCTATAACCACATGCTGCATGGCTTAGTCACGTGCAATCCGCCCGATGTGATCACATGCTCAGTATTATAATCTACCCGCCATGGTCATAGGCTGAATATCATGGATTTTCCCGGCGTGGTCACTTGCTCAATATCACAATCGGCCCGACATGGTCAAAGGCTCAATATCATAATCTGCCTGGTGTAGTCACATACCCAGAATAACATTTCGCTTGGCATGGTCACATACTCAATATTATAATCCGCTCGGCATGGTTACATGCTTTGTATCACAATCCATCCAGCGTGGTTACAGGCTCAATATCACAATTCGCTCGGTGTGGTCACAAGCTCAATATCATAATCTGTATGGCATGGTCACAAGCTCAATATCACAATCCGCCCGGCATGGTGACAAGCTACCAATCCAATCCACATCAAATAGAAAGCAAATATACAAGAAAACATGTACATGATCAAAGAACATCAATTTCATACTCTTGAACTGGTATAACTGACATGCTAAGATATATGCATGTGCACAGTGTGCTATCATAGCTCAAATCAGGTAAATACACCACAAAGTAACAATTATCAGGTTCAGTCAGGAGATTAACCTCTATGTAACCTCAAACATAGTTCAAATAGCTCACAACACGGATACAAATATAAGAATCATCACATCACGAAGCTTAGCAATCATTCCAAGACATATCATAGCCATAATTCTAGCCCGAGTATGACAAATACCTTAGTGAATGCACATAGGCTCAATCCCACATATATGCATCTCACATAGCACGTAGCTATCACAAATAACTCAGGCAACTATTGCCTCCACCAAATTAGGTAAGATACTTACCTCAAGCTATCCAAATCAACACTCTAGAAGTGCTATCCTGTACAAATCGACCTCCGAACAATTCAAAACTAGAAAAAAGCAACTCAAAAATATCAAATAATGCCACAGGAATCAAACCCAAACGATAAAGGTCGAATATTTAATCAAATACTCAAAGTCAACTAAAAGGTCAACCTAGGCCCACACCCCAAAACCTGACAAAACTTAAAATTCTGAAACCCTATTCGAATGTTAGTCTAACCATATAAGTTTCATCCAAACCCGACCTCAAGTTCATGTTTAAAACCCCAAAATTCATTCTCTTATGTTCAAGTTAAAAAACTCCAATTTGTTCTCTTTAAATCCTTGAATTAGGTGTAACGATCCATGGAAAAATAAATTATATAATCAAAATAAAGATAAAATTACTTACCCTGAAGATTTGGGTGTTTATCTCCTCCCAAATCGCCTTACTTGTGCTCCAAGAACTCAAAAAGTGAAGAAAATGAACTCAAAGTCCCGAAATTGGATGTTTTAATGCACTGCTAGTCATCCTTATTCGCGATGGTGATTCCAAAAATGTCCAGCATAATCTTACCCATCACAATCGCAGCCATAAAGCACCACGACCGCGATGAATAAACTCTATTAAACCTTCCTATAGCCTTTCCAGATAGCCTTAGTATAATGGCAATAACTTATTATACAAATCTCCAAATGATAAATGGTTTAATTTTGTGCAAACTATACACAATGTGATACAACTTTAGTTTTTGGATCACCTCAAAATTCCTTATAGATTTCAGGATATAACCTCCCGAAGTCAGCTCGGTGACATCAAAAATTCCTTCTTCTCGAACGTGAACCTTCCCTCCGTGAACGTGATACAAAAGTCCAATATTGCATTTTACTCTTCGCGATCGTGGCCCAGAGCTCAACGATCGTGATGTACATCCCTGTAACCAAAAAGCAGAAGTTACAAATTACCTAAAAATGGTTTGAAACCACCCCGAAACTCATCCGAGCCCCTCGAGACCCCATCCAATCATACCAATAAGTCCATATACCTAATCATAACTTATCCAAAAGCTTGAAACAACACAAACAACATCAAAATCAAGAATCAAAGATCAAGATCATTCTCTTAACTTTTAAACCTTCAAACTTCACCGAACCCGTCTGAGTCCAACCAAATCAACTCGGAATGAGACCAAACTTTGCACACTAGTTCCAAAAGACAAAAATACCTATTCCAACTCCCATAACAACAATCTTAACCCTATAACATCGAAATCAACTCCCGATCAAACCTATGAACTATCCAAACCTTCAAATTGCGAACTTTTACCAATTTGAGCCAAAACCTTCTAGAAACATCCACATACAAATCCGAGCATATGCCTCAAGTCCAAAATTACCAACCGGACCTAACGGATCCATCATAACTCTGATCCGGGGTCAAATAGACAAACGTCAAACTTGGTCAACTCTTCCAACTTAAAACTTCTAAAATGAGAATCATTCTTCCAAATCAACCCTAAACCACTCGAAAACCAAAACTGACTATACATGCAATTCATAATACATCATATGAAGCTACTCACGACTTCAAACCGCCAAACAGAGATGCAAATGCTCAAAATGACCGGTTGGGCCATTATAAATTCCTTCAACACAGCCGGAGCCATGCGATACACAACAATGCAGAATAACAAATTATCATCAAGAGGCACATTCTCATAACTCATCAATAAAATACATAAGGACATGATGACAACAAAAGTGCAGATAAAGCATGATCATGGTTAAATCAAGTATAGCAACCAAGTGCAAGTAGTCGTTCAAACTATCACATGTGTATCATAGAGTGTACACGTCTCAATCAAGACATTTTACAAGGTCAAGTCCGAATGTGTATTCATAGCCTACCTATATCTATCCCCAAGACAAATATTGCATAAGTCTCAAGATTTGTTCAGCATAAGGTACCAATAGCCTCAACATCCCTCTAGTATGTTTTATAGTACTCACGAATTTGATTAATTTAATAACACATTGAATCGAGTAAAACACACAACCAAATAAGGCACATAGTAAGCTAGAATCTACCCCGATCATTATTACCATTGGCATATGTATATACACTCATCACCTCATATATACATCACCCCTGCATGTAGCAAATAATATCAAATATTAGGAAAAATTTCTTCAACCAAAGCTAGTAAAGACACTTACCTCAAACAGGCCAAATGAATACTTAAAAATGTCCTTTACCTTAAACATTACCTTTGTCCGGCTCAAATCTAGCCAAAAATGACTCAATAATATCAAATAATACAAAAGAAATTAATTTTAATTAATAAAGTTACAATCTTTACCCAATTCACAAAAGTCAACCCCGAGTCCGCCTAGTCAAAACTCGAGTCGAAGGTAGATCTCGACTACCTATACCCCCGAGTCCTAATATATGATTAGTTTTCAAAACCGAGTCCAATTTAAATATCAAATCTCAATTTTTTATTTTTCAAAACATAGTAAAAAAATTCCAAAATTTTCCTTAAATTTTCATAATTTTGATGTTAATATTCATAAGGGATAAAGTTATAACATCAAAATTGAGTCAAAATGACTTACCCAAAATCTATGTGTGAAAATCGCCCCACACCGAGTCTAGGGCTCAAAATATGATAAAATAAACATAAGTCCCGAATTCCTAGCTATATGTTAAGCTACAGATGTCGTATTTGCGGCCAAAGGTTTGCAAATGCGACCACTGTAATGTAACGACCCGACTGGTCGTTTAAAATATTATAGCCATGTTCCCCTATTTATAGCTTATTTTATATTCATTTGTTGTTATGTGACTTGCCGGGGTAGTTGGTTTGGTTTTAGGGGATGTTTCGTAATGAATTAGGATACTTAGTCCCAAGGTTGGAAGCTAAAGTTGAAAGAGTTGACCAAATATTGACTTATGTGTAAATAACTCCGAAATGGAGTTTTGATGGTTCTGATAGCTTTGTATGGTCATTTTAGACTTAGGAGTGTGTTCGGATATAGACTTGGACGTTCGTAGATCATTTTGGCTTGAATTGGCGAAAGTTGGAAAGATGAAGGGTTGGAAAGTTGAGAAGTTAACCAAGAGTTGACTTTGTTGTTACCGGACTCGAAATATTGTTCCGGGAGTTGAAAAATATCTGTTGTGTCATTTATGACTTGTGTGCAAATTTTGAGATTAATCGGAGTTGATTTGGTGTGTTTCTGCATGGGTTTTAGAAGTTGGAAGAAAAATAGTTCATTAGGCTTGAATTGGGGTGCTATTTGTGTTTTGATGTGATTTGGGGCCTCGACAAAGTTTGCATGATATTTTAGGATGGATTTGTACGTTTGGATGGGGTCCCGGGGGCCTCGAGTGTGATTCAGATTGAAAATGTATTGAATTTTGGACTTGTGTAAGTGCTGTTGTGATTAGATCTGGTGTAACCGCACATGCGAGAAATGGACCGCAAGAGTGGCCAAGGGGTCGCAGATGTGGTTATGGGTGAGTCGAGGCGTTTGCGCAGGTGCGAGGAAGATTCTGCACCTGCGAGCTCGCACATGCGGAAGGATGTTCGTAGAAGCGGAAGTGGGGCTGAAGTGGTAGGTCCGCTGAAGCAGACAGTTTTGCACAGAAGTGCACCTGCAGGTGTGGGCATGGGACCGCAAATGCGGTTGATCGGTCTTTAAGTGACATCCGCAGATGTGGATTTTTGACTGCATAAGCGAAAATGCTAGGTTGTGTTATAAGAACGAGGGTTAGAATAATTTCTTCATTTTTGGACTTGGGAGCTCGAATTGAGGTGATATTTGGAGGGTTTTCACTAGATTTCAAGAGGTAAGCAACTTTTGATCATTTTTATTCATTAATATTGAATACCCATTGAATTTCCCGCATAAATTAGATGTTTTTAAAGCGAAATTTGGGGATTGTTTACCCATGTATTGGAGAGTAAGATTTGGGGATTTGAGTGTCGATTTGTGGTTTGAATTGGATGATTTTGGTATGGTTGGACTCATTATTTAATGGGTATTCGTATTTTTTAAGTTTTGTTGGGTTTTGAGACGTGGCCCCGGGGTTGACGTTTTGACTTTGGTTAAAGAACTTAGCTTTATCGTACGGAATTGATTCCTATAGCTTGTATTGATTGTATTAAGTTATTTGTAGCTAGATTCGAGTCATTCGGAGGTTGTCTCTGTATCATTTATTGTTACATCATGTTATCATTGTTTGGGCTGATTGGCATGAGATTTGTGAGGCCGAGAGAATGGAGAGATTGACGACTCAGTTGGGGCCTGAGGGCCGGCTTGAGAGTGATATTTATGGGATCGAGCTACACGCCACAACATGCTTTATTGATACATCTATGGGATCGGGCTGCACGCCGCATCTTGCTATGTTGCCTTATATTAGCGCTTGGAAAGGATCTGCCCTCCGGATTCTAACATACCAACAGTGAGCGCATGCACCATTGAGTGCTGAGTGCGAGTGCTGAGTGATTGAGAGTGCTAAGCGATTGAGTGTGCTGAGCGATTGAGCGTTCTGAGTGAGATTGAATACCATGAGAGTGTGAGTACATAAGTGTATTACTATGTTGCATAACCTGTAACATGCATATTTTACATGTAGTCATAGAGACGTATCATTCCTCATACTGGCTATACTTGGCATATTTTATCAGTATTTAGCCTAAATTGTTGAACTTGAGAGCATGTCTACATTTATGTACCGTGTACGAATTGATTATGGGATTTCTCTGAGTTATTACTGTCATTTTCCTATTATATTTGTATTGTTATTATCAGGATTTGGACTGTACCTTTCTGAGCTCGCCACTGCTTTCAGCCCAAGATTAATCCTGTTACTTATTGAGTACATTGGGTCAGTTATCCTCATACTACACTCAGCACTTTGTGTGCAGATCCAGGTACATTTGGACCATGTGGTTGCTAGACTTGGAGTTGTATCTGCTTGGAGACTATTGAGGTAGCTTCTATGGCGCCCGCAAACCTCGACTTTCATTCTTTTTAGTTTATTTAGCACTATTCTATCATTCTAGATAGTTGTATTAGAAGTTTTGAATGTGTTGACACTTAGTAGCTCATGTGCTCGGTGACACCCGAATTTTGAAAGATTTTGTAGTTGAGTCGCAGTTGTTCTTATCGATTATTTATGAGATTTTTCACTGTTAAACTTATTACATCATGTTTTTAATTTAAAATGCGTAGTTATTTTGTGATTGTCGGCTTGCCTAGTACTGTGATAGGCGCCATCACGACATGTTGAGATTTGGGTCGTGACAAGTAAAAAGTGACCTCAGGATCACAAATACGAAGAAAGGCTGCCTCAGTAACAGTCGCAAATGCGACAATGAGTTTGCAAATGCAAACTGCCCACAACTCAGCCAATGACGCAAATGCGACTCAAGCATCACAAATGCGAAGCTCGCAAATGCGAAACCCTCATTGCAAATGCAAACATGGCCAGAATTCCTATCCCTCGCAATTGCGATTCCTACCTTGAAAATGCGTGTAGACTCTCGCAAATGTGGGGTTTGCATCACCATCATTCCCAAGACTCAACCAAAACCATCCGAAATGCATCTGAAACTCACCCGAACACCCAGGGCTCCACACCGGACACTCACACAAGTCTAGAAACCTCGTACGAACCCGCTCGCATGCTCGCATTAAAATAACATATAAAATCATGAATTGAACACCAAAATGCATTAAGTCATGTGAACGTGCGGGTTACATGTAAGTAAAAGAGAAACCATAAGACATAGTGGGGGTATGCATTAAGTCATGCTTGCAGGGAAAAGGATCTGCGGTCCGCACAATTTCACTTACGGCTGCAGATGTGAACTTGCGTACCGCGCATTTTTGTTGTGCGGCCGCAAAAGTGAAGTGTGGCCCGTATAATTTGACTTGCGGCCGCACCTCAAAATCCAAAAAATGCTAACTCTCTGATGATAGAGAATTGACCAATCTGTGGCCGCAAGAGGATTTCTGCGGCCCGCACAATTAGACTTGCAACCGCACATTGGAGTCTCAAAGTGAGTACTCTCTGATGACAGAAGATGTGGTGTTTTACGGCTGCAAAGTAAATTCTGTGGTCCGCACATTTTAACTTGCGGCAGAAGATTCCTTCGTCGGTGAGTTGCTCAAATTTAACATCTGCGGACTGCACAAATTCAAGTGCGGCCGCAGAATTCAAAAGTTACGTACATACCACAATTTATTGCACAATGAGACATTGAAACATTATAAAAACATGAAACTATACTAACACAGTCCCCGTAGAGCATGTATACAGTTAACCCAGTTCATATCTACCCCACATATACATACAATGGAACTCTAATAACAGATGACCTAAAAAGAACTA
Organism: Nicotiana tabacum; assembly: GCF_000715075.1. Taxonomy (NCBI): domain Eukaryota; kingdom Viridiplantae; phylum Streptophyta; class Magnoliopsida; order Solanales; family Solanaceae; genus Nicotiana; species Nicotiana tabacum. The sequence continues at coordinate 15,918 of NW_027438401.1, read as the reverse complement.
AAAATCTACAAATTAAACCAACAAAAAAATTATTAAGAAATTGAAGCATACCGGATAGAATGAGTGCAATGAGTGACTAATCGAGGTGGCTTTGTGTGTGGACAGTGAAAACTTTCAAGAAACATTTAGCAGGGCAAAATGTTTGTTTAAAGCGGGGAAAGTGTAAAGTGAGGCCTACAGTGCTATTTATACCAAACTGTTGGTTAAGGGGAAGAAGGGCGAGTGCGGCTGAAAAATTCATGTGCGATCCGCACTCTTTCACCTGGGGGCCTGATTTAACGTCGCGGCACAATGCAGAATACCCTCAAGTGAAATGAATGACCGCCACGATGTGGCTATCTCCAACTATTCCCAAGTAATGCTTCACCCGGTGACCATTGACTCGGAATACTTCATTGTTTTTTTTCTTCAAGTCTAACGAACCAAAAGGTGTCACACCCACAATTTTAAAAAGACCACTCCATTTGGATTTTAGCTTCCCGGGAAACATCCTCAACCTTGAGTTAAACAATAATACAAGATCGCTCATCTTGAACTATTTGTTCCAAATGTATTTGTCATGAAGATATTTTATCTTTTCTTTGTACAAATATGAACTTACATAAGCATGGTACCGGAACTCATCTAATTCATTCAAATGTGCAACCCTCAATTTAGCAGCTACATCCCGATCAAGATTCATCTTCTTGAGAGCCCACATGGCCTTGTGCTCTAGTTTCACCGGAAGATGACAAGCCTTCCCTAACATCAACTGATATGGAGACATTCCGATAGGTGTTTTATAAGCCGTCCGATAAGCCCATAATGCATCATCAAGATTCTTGGACCAATCCGTCCGATTAGCATTCACTTTTTTGGACAAGATATTCTTTATCTCCCGGTTGTAGACTTCCACTTGCCCACTAGCTTGTGGGTGATAGGGAATCGTTACTTTGTGAGTAACACCATACTTGCTAAGTAAAGTGTCGAATGGCTTGTTGCAAAAATATGACCCCCCATCGCTTATAATTGCACGTGGAGTACCAAACCCTGCGAAAATATTCTTCTTCAAGAAAGGCTCCATACTTCTTGCCTCATTGTTGGGTAAAGCAACGGCCTCAATCCATTTAAACACATAATCCACCGCGACCAAGATGTAGGAGTTTCCACAAGAACTCACAAAAGGGCCAATGAAGTTAATACCCCACACATCAAAAATATCAATCTCCAAAATGGTTGTGAGAGGAATTTCATTTTTCTTTGAGATTCTACCGGCCCGTTGACATTCATCATATATTTTCACTAGTTGACTTGCATCCTTGTAAAGAGTGGGCCAGTAGAAACTGCAAATAAGAACTTTGGCGGCCGTTCTTGCTCCACCATGATGACCACCATATGGCGAAGAATGACAAGCCCCAAGAATTCACCTTGCTCTTCTTCCAGTACACATCTTCTAATCATCCCATCCGTACTAATCCGAAAAAGATATGGTTCATCCCAATAACAATCTTGACAATCCCGTTTGAGCTTCTTCCTTTGTCTTGAAGAGAACTCATCCAGAATTATTCCACACACAAGAAAGTTTGCTAAATCCGCGAACCATGGCACCTCTTTCATTGAAAATTCCAAGAGTTGCTCATCGGGGAAGGAGTCATTGATTTCTTGGCCATCATGCGGCCTCCCCTCCTCCTCCAAATGAGACAAGTGGTCCGTCACTTGCTTTTAATACCTTTTCTATCTTGGATGTCAATATCAAACTCTTGCAACAAGAGCACCCATCTCATCAACCGAGCTTTGGAATCCTTTTTGCTCATAAGATAACGAAGCGCAGCATGATCTGTGTGGAAAATGACTTTTGCACCCATCAAGTACGGGCGAATATTCTCTATTGCAAACACAATAGCAATGAGCTCTTTCTCCGTAACAGTATAGTTGACTTGGGAATCATTCATGGTATTACTAGCATAGTATACCGGATGAAAAATCTTGTTGATGCGCTGCCCCAAAATAGCCCTAACCGCTACATCACTTGCATCACATATGAGTTCAAAAGGCATACTCCAATTTGGAGCGGTGATGATGGGAGTAGTTGTCAACTTGAGCTTCAACAACTCAAAATCTCTCATGAAATCATCATTGAAGTTAAACTTATCATCCTTTTCAAGAAGCTTGCATAACGGGTTCACCACCTTAGAGAAATCTTTGATGAAACGCGGGTAAAAACCTGCGTGGCCTAAGAAACTCCGCACACCCTTCACCGAAGTTGGAGGTGGAGGTTTAGAAATCACCTCAATCTTTGCTTTGTCAACTTCAATTTCATTCTTTAAGATTTTGTGGCCAAGGACAATGCCTTCCTCGACTGTGAAATGTCATTTCTCCCAATTAAGCACCAAATTTGTTTCTTCACATCTAGCCAACACTTTGTCCAAATTTGCAAGACAGTCATCAAAAGAATCTCCAACTAAAAATAAGTCATCCATGAAAACCTCAAAGTAGTCCTCCACCATGTCTGTAAAAATAGCCATCATACACCTTTGAAAAGTCGTCGGTGCATTGCACAAACCAAATGGCATCCACTTGATGGCGAAAGTACTATAGGGACATGTAAAGATTGTTTTCTCCTGATCTTCTAGAGCAATAAAAATTTGGTTGTAGCCCGAATATCAATCAAGAAAACAATAGAAAGCACGAGCGGCCAATCTATCGATCATTTGATCTATCAAAGGAAGTGGAAAGTGATCCTTCCTTGTGACTTTGTTGAGCATGCGATAGTCCATACACACCCTCCATCCGGTCACCGTTCTTGTAGGAATCAACTCATTCTTGTCATTGGTAATCACCGTCATGCCCCCCTTCTTTGGGACACATTGAACTGAAGAATTCCACTAACTATCGAAGATGGGGTAGACAACCCCGGCATCCAACCACTTGATAATCTCCTTCTTGACAACTTCTTGCATAACCTCGTTGAGTCTCCTTGATGTTCAATAGATGGTTTGGCACCATCCTCTAACTTGATTTTATGCATGCAAAATGCGGGGCTTATCCCCCAAATATCCATCAATGTCCACCCAATAGCCTTCTTCCTTTTTTGTAGCACTGCCAATATGGAATCTACCTACACGTTAGTCAAACAAGAGGAAAGAATAACCGGTAAAGTATAACAAGGGCCAAGAAATTCATATCGAAGATGTGGAGGCAATGGCTTCAACTCCAAAGTAGGAGGTTCTTCAATAGAAGGCTTTGTAGGAGGAGTTGTCCTATTTTCAAGATCCAAGGATAATTTTCGGGGTGTATAGTTGTACGACCCCATTCCTTGCAAAGAGTTCACACATTCCATAAAGCCATACATCTCGTCATCATCAACGTTGAGCAAGGTGGCCTCCAACATATCACTAACATTGATTGTAGCACTTGTTTCATCAACAATAACATTAGCCACCAAGTCCACAAAAGACCACACCTTATTGCTATTTGGTTTCCGCATGGACTTACACACATGGAATACCACCTTTTCATCACCAACCCGGAAGGTAAGTTCTCCGGATTCAACACCACAAAGAGCCTTCCCCGTAGCAAGGAAAGGTCTCCCAAGAATAATCGACACTTCATAATCAATCTCACAATCTAGAATGACAAAACTTGCCGGAAGAATGAATTTATCAACACAAACCAAAACATCTTCAATTACACCCAAAGGCCTCTTCATGGTACGGTCGGCCATTTACAATCTCATAGAGGTGGGTCTTGATTGCTCAGTTCCCAAAGTCTTGAAAACCGAATAGGGCATCAAATTGATACTTTCCCCAAGATCACAAAGAGCTTTAGAAAACTCGGCACTTCCAATTGTACAAGTAATCGTGAAAGCACCGGGATCCTCCACCTTAGGAGCCATTGAATGCACAATTGCACTCACTTGATGAGTGACTTTGATGGTCTCAAAATTCATTGACCGCTTCTTTGTCACAAGATCCTGCATGAACTTTGCATAATCGGGCATTTGTTCAAAGCCTTCAACTAATGGCACATTGATTGAGAGACTCTTCATCATTTGAATGAACTTCTTGAATTAATTCTCACCATTTTTCTTGGCAAGTCTTTGAGGGTATGGAGGTGGAGGCTTAGGCAATGGTGCCATAGCCTTTTGCACTACCGGCTTCGGTATGTCAATAATGTGTTCCCTAGATAGGTTCACCTCCTCTTGAGTATCTTTCACACTATCATCAATGTCAATCTGAAGTTCATCATTAGGTCGAACCATATTGTTCGGGAGCTTCTCTTCTTGCATCACTTGATCATCATCAACAAGTTGTCTTTGACTTGAGGTGGGTGCATTTCCACCTCCTCCACTTCATGTGATAACCTCCATGGCATGCCCCGTGTTGTTTTCACCCTTTGGGTTTACTACCGTGTCACTTGGTAGTGCCCCCTTAGGACGAGAATTTAGTGTTTGAGAGATTTGCCCCATTTGAACCTCTAGGTTGCGGATTGATGTGTTGTGTGAGGCAAGTTGGGCATACGAATTGGCATTCTTTTCCATCATTTGCTTGAACATATTTTTAATACACACCATCTCATTGTTTGAAGAACTTGAACCATGGAAAGGATAAGGAGGCGGGTTACTCGGTTATTGGTACATCGGAGGCCTTTGAAAACCTGACCCTCGGTTGCCTTGATTGTTGTGCCATCCGTTGTGATTGTTAACCCATCCTCCAATTTCCTTGTTATTTTCACTTCAATTTCCTTGATTGTTGTTGTTATGCCAATTCCCTTGATTGTTGTTTTCACTCCAATTTCCTTGATTGTTGTTGTTATGCCAATTTCCTTGATTGTTAGAATTTCAACTGCCTTGATTGTTTTGAGGTCTCCATTGTTTTTGGTTTGGGCCTTGGAAGTTGTTTATTTGCCCTTGAAAATTATTCACATATTGCACCTTTTCTTCTTGTTCATTATAGGAATCATCTTTCTCAAAACTACCATCTTCTTGCACATAGTTCTCCACTCAATTTTGCACTTGTGGGCCCTTGGTCCTCCTCTTGTTCATCATCATGTTCACTCCTTCCATAGCATTGACTTGCTTAGGATTTTGTACTTGATTTAGTCGGGCCTTTTCTAGTTGAGTCATGGTAGTTGTCAATTCGGCAATGGCTTGCCCATGGTCTTGTAATTCTTTGTGAAGGTGGATCATATTTGGGTCACCTTGTGGAACATTGGCCCGGGATTGCCGAGTCAATAAAAGTTTCACCATATCATCCAAAATATCACACGCCTCAGCATAAGGCATAGTCATGAAGTTCCCACCGGCAAGTTGATTCATTACACATTGGTTGGTTGTGTTAATCCCATGATAGAAGGTTTGTTAAATCATGTTTTCCATCATATCGTTGTTGGGACACTCCTTGACCATAGTTCTATAGCATTCCCATATCTCGTGTAGTGGTTCATTCGGCTCTTACTTGAATGCCAAAATCTCATCTCGAAGTGTAGTCATGTGCCCGGGAGAGACGAACGTAGAAATGAACTTTTCCGCCAACTCATCCCATGTGTGAATTGAATGGTTCGGCAATCGTTCGAACCAATCTAAAGCTTTTTCTAGTAGAGAGAAGGAAAAATGGCTTGGCCTCAATACATCCTAGGAGACATTCGTTGTTTGCTCCCCCAACAAGTATCCACAAACCCTTTCAAATGTTTGTACGCATTTTTAGTTGGAGCACAGGTGAATAAACCCCATTGCTCAAGCAAAGTGAGCATCGCATTAGTAATTTGGAAGTTGCCCACCCTAATACGGGGATGGACTATTGCACTTGCATATACTTAATTGGGTAATATCCAGTGTGGAGCCGCTCGTGGTGGAGGTGGGGGTGGAGCGGGTATATTGTCATGAGGCACCCGACCTCTTCTATTGGCTTGAGGATCAAGAGGTACATCCTCAACTTTCTCATCCTCACTGTTCACATCCTCCAATGACATATTTCCAAGATCATTGTTTGCCGCCATGGTTGTTAAAATTTCTCACACAAGTTAGTACCACGGAAGGAAAATAAGATATTCCAAAAATAAACCCAAATATATAGATAACACCGTTTTAACTCCCCGACAACGATGCCAAAAATTGATCCACGTCCAATACGCACTCAATAGTGAGTGAAAACGGTCGTTGGAAGAATAGTACCCAACAAGAGTCGGGGTCGATTTTCACAGGGAGTTATAAGGGGTGTTAGGAGTATACACTTGAAGAAAGTGAATGGATTGGCTAAATTTGCACTTCCACAATAAATTTTGATTTCTACTTCCACTAGAAGTGAATGATTGTTTTTGATATTTTTCAAAATAGTTAAAACGCCTAGGGATGTGATCATGACCTAGGTATTTTCCTAATGGTTTAAGTACGTTAATACTTGCTTTGTTGATTGTGGTGTATTATAGATCTCAACTATACGTTACCCACTCAATACCTCTTGGTGAGAGAGGGATTTTGCCCAATTTGACTTTCTCAAGTCCAAATGGGTATCAAACAAAATAGTTGATATGAGCTCAAGTCGGGATCTTAATATCTCTAGTTTGATCCCTTTAATTAGGCTAATCAAACCTTCAATTAGCCTAATTCCTTGTCAGCTAAGTTATCCTAGACTATGTCTCTCTTTCTCAAGTAGAGACTAAGTCAAAAATGCATGAATCAATGTTTGCAACCATTAATTCTAAAATTGAACCATGAATTAAGCTAAATAATCAACACCCAATCTCAAACCACACTAAATTAACTATCTGTAAGATTTACTCACTAGGGTTGGATCACAACCCTAGTAAATATCTAGCTACTCATAGTGGGAATTGAAGAAAATAAAGAAGAAAAGCTAATTAAACCCATAATCAAAGATTAAATTGATGAAATATAATGTTTAAACACTAAAATAATCAATAACTTCCTAAAATGGCAAAATATAACGGCTACAACAGCTCAAACTTCGATACTTGACATAAAAATGTGAAACTCGTCTATTTATAGTCGGCCAAAATTTGCTGACAAAACTTCCCCTCGGGAGGTTCTGCGGCCGTATAATTCCAAGTGCGGTCCGTAGATTTCTTCAGTTGATAGGAGCTGGGAATCTGCAACCGCACATTTCTAGATTGCGGCTGCGAAGCAACTTCTGCGGCCGCACATTTCTTGTGCGGTCCGCTCTTCAGCAAGGCATCAAGACTTAGTCTTTGGCACACACTCAAAACTTGGAGTCATTTGTCAGTGAAAACTTTGTTCTACAGCTGCACGTTGGCCGAAGTTCTGATCGGTGCTTTTACTTGGTTTGTGGCCACAGATGGAATTTTGCGGTCCGCACTTTCTTCTGCGGACCGCACTTCTTTGATTTTGCGCCCTTTATTGCCTTGTGATTCAGAACACTCATTTTTGAGTTGGATTTCATCATGGGAGACCAAATTTCCGATATTCCTACAATTTGCATATTTTCATTAGTTTTGGGAACATAATTCAATACTATCAGACTAAAACAATAGAAAACAAGTGCTAATAAGTAGTCAAAATCCCCACTTATCACCACGCAAGGAGGATTGTGATATTGTGCATGTGATCATGCCGGGAGAATTGTGAAATTGAGCATGTGACCACGCCGAGCGGATTGTGACATTGTGTAGGTGACCACAACGGGCGGATTGTGATATTGTGTATGTGACCATGATAAGCAAATTGTGATTTTAAGCCCGTGACCATGCCGGGCGAATTGTGATATTGACTTGTGACCACATCGGGCAGATCCATGATATTGAATATGTGATCATGCCGAACGGATTGTGATATTGATCCTGTGATCACACCTAGCGGATTTCACATGACAACAGTGTGCAGCGTGTCGATATGGATCTATCCCCCTAGGTTCACCCTCTCATATGTCTTCTTGATGGTGTACACACAGATAGTGAGAAACAAACTAGTTTCTGGTTGATTTGGGCCTTGGGAAGGCTGGTAAGTGGTTTGCTTTGGTTATTGAGATTCTAATGTGAGCCTTGGAGTCATGTTGTGATTTCTATATGGATCGCATTGCGCGCTACAACGGATTAATATTTGGTTATTGAATTTCATCTTTATTTGAAATTTCCTTGACTGTCTACCTGATTTATTTACATATATTACTTATATGCTAGATTGCTAATTGAGTAGAGTATGTTAAGAAAATTGTGTGCACCAAGGTGGTTTTATCTGTGACTTGCTGATTCGATCATATTACTACTCTGTATTGGAATTTATGAATTGTACAGGTGATTAGCGAGTATCATTTATAATTCTTGCTTCTCTTACCACTTCGAGGTTAGGTATGATACTTTCTGAGTACATGGGGTTAGTTGTACTCTTACTACACTTCTGCACCTTGCGTGCAGATCTTGGAGATAATGCTGGTGTGTATGGCGAGAGCTGGCATTGAAGATGTACATGTTGCCCGGACATAACAACCACTTGTCCGTGGTTTAGATTCGAATTTTATTTATGTATATTTCAAATAAATATTGTATTTATTTTCATACCAGCTTGTAAATCTATGTCTTAGTGGTCATGACTTGTACTACCAATTCTTGGGTTATGGTATAGAAATTCAGTTATTCCTTTATTGTTCTCATTTGAGTTGTGTTGACTGTTAATGACTTACTTAGCGGGTTGGGTTAGGTGCCATCACGACTAGGTAAATTTTAGGCCGTGACAGAATTGAAGGAATTGCAGGAATAATTGAAGGAATTACTGGAAAATGGTTTCATCAAGTCGAGTGTTTCATTAGGTGTGCTGGTATTATTTGTGAAGAAGAAAGATGGTTCCATGAGGATGTGTATTGACTACAGAAAATTGAACAAGGTTACCCTCAAGAATAAGTATTCACTACCCTGCATTGATTACTTCGTTTGACCAGTTTCATGGTGCTAGAGAGTTCTTAAAGACTGACTTGAGAGCGGGGTTTATCATCTCAATATCAAGGCTTCGGACATTTCTACGATGACCTTCCGGACCCGTTATGGGCATATGAGTTCTTGGTGATGTCTTTTGGCTTGAATAATTCCCCAACAACTTTATGCATTTGATGAGTAGTATGTTCCATCCTTATTTGGATTATCATTCATTGATGATATCTTGGTATATTCCTGTAGGTGGGAGGAGCACGATCAACATTTGAGAATTTTTCTTCAGATTTTGAGGGAGAAAAGTCGTATGCTAAGTTATATAAGAGTGAGTTTTGGTTGGATTCAATGGCGTTCTTGGGCCACGTGGTGTCTAGTGTTGGGTTCAAGAAGGATCAAAAGAATATTGTGGCAGTTCAGAGTTTGCCCAGACCTTGTAGCTTTAATGTGATTAGGAGTTTCTTTGGTTTGGCTGGATACTATTGTCGCTTTGTGGAGGGGTTCTCGTCTATTGCAACACCATTGACCAAGTTAACTCAAAAGGGCCTTTCAGGTGGTTTGCCGAGTGTGAGGAGAGCTTTCAGAAGCTCAGGACTGCTTTAACTATGACTCCAGTTTTGGTATTGCCTTCAGGATTAGGATTTTATACGTTCTATTATGATGCCTCATATTTTAGTCTTGGGTGTGTGATGATACAGGACGGTGGGTGATTGCCTATGCGTCACGCCAGTTGAAGCCACATGAGAAAAACTATCCAGTGCATGATTTGGAGTATGCCTCTATTATGCACGTGCTCAAGATTTGGAGGCATTATTTATATGGTGTGTCTTATGAGATGTATACAGATCATTGTAGGCTTCAGCATATGTTTAAGTAGAAAGATTTGAATTTAAGGTAGTGAAAGTGGTTGGAGCTGTTGAAGGATTATGATATCACTATTCTCTATTATCTTGGGAATGATAATGTGGTAGCAGACACCTTGAGCAGGAAGGCAGAGAGCATGGGTTGCTTGTGTTGTTTCATGGTCATCCTTGCTTGAGTGTATTAAGGCTCATCAATTTGATGACCCGTATTTACTTGTCCTTAAGGACATGGTGCAATACAATATTTCTGAATAGATTAATATTGATGAATATGGTGTATTGCGACTGCATGGTCGGATTTGTATTTCTATTGTTGATGGATTGAGAGAATTAACTCTTGAGGAGGCTCATAGTTCGAGGTATTCTATTCACTCAGGTGCTACAAAGATGTATCATGATTGGAAGCAACAGTATTAGTGGAGAAAAATGAAGAAAGACATTGTTGGATATGTTTACAGGTGTTTAAATTGTCAACAAGTTAAGTATGAACATCAGAAACCAAGTGGTTTGCTTCAGAAGATTGATATACCAGAGTGGAAGTGGGAGCTCATTACTAAGGACTTTGTGGTAGGGTTGCTAGATACATTGAAGAAGTTTTATTCCATTTGGGTCACTATGGATTGGTTGACCAAGTCGGCACATTTCATTCTAGGTATGACTTCTTACATTTTAGAGAAGTTGGCTTAGATCTATATTAGAGAGATCGTTTGCTTGCTTGGTGTACATGTCTCTATCATTTCATACCGTGGCACTCACTTTACTCCGCAATTTTAGAGTGTCGTTCAGTATAAGTTGGGCATGTAGGTGGAGTTGAGTACTGTATTTCACCCTCAGATGGGCGGGTAGTTGAGCGGACCATTCAGATGCTTGAGGATATATTGAGGGCATGTACTATTGATTTTAGAGGTCAGTGGGACCAGTTTATACAATTATGAGAGTTTGCCTACAACAACAACTACTAGTCTATTCTCAAGATGGCTCCATATGAGGCCTTATATGGGAGGTAGCGTCATTCTCCGGTTGGTTGGTTTGAGACTAGGGAGGCTAGGTTGTTGGGCACAAACTTGGTTTGTGATGCTTTGGAATATGTGAAATTGATTCAGGAGAGGCTTCGTACAACTCAATCCAGGCAAACGAGTTATGTTGATAGAAGGGTTTGTGATGTGGCTTTCATGGAGCGTGAGAATGTTCTTCTTAGAGTCTCTCATATGATGGGCATGATGAGGTTTGGGAAGAAGGGAAAGTTGAGCCCGAGGTTTATTGGTCCTTTTGAGATGTTGGAGAGAGATGAAAAGGTTTCATATAGACTTGCCTTGCCTCCTAATCTCTTGGGAGATCATCTGGCATTTCATGTTTCTATCCTTCAGAAGTATCATAAGGATAAGTCAGATGTTTTGGACTTTAACACTATGCAGTTGGATGAGAATCTGGCTTATGAGGAAGAGCCAATGTCCTTTTTAGACAAGCAGGTTCGAAAGCACAGATCAAAGGAGATCGCATCGGTAAAGGTTCAGTGGAGAGGTTCGATAGTTGAGGAGGCAACTTAGGAGACTGATCATGATATACAGAGAATATATCCTCACCTTTTTGATATTTTAGGTATAATTCTAAACTCGTTCGAGGATGAACATTTGTTTAAGAGGGAGAGAATATAACGACCCAATTGGTCGTTTTATGTATTTGAGCCCCATTTTCCTATTTGATATTTCCTGTATAATTGATTGTTGTTTTATGACTTGCGGGGATAATTGGTTTGCTTCCGAGAAGGTTTTTGAGTGAAATGGACACTTAGTTTCATTGTTGGAAGCTTAAGTTTTAAGAGTTGACTAAGGTTTGACTTTTATGTAAATAAACTCGGATTTGTGATTTGATGGTCCTAGTAGGTTTGCATTGTGATTTTGGATTTAGGCGTATGTTCAAATTTGAATTTGGAGGTTCCTATGATATTTTCGATCTATTTCCCAATAGTCAAAAATTTAAAGGTTTGAAAAGTTCAAAAGTTTGATTGGGAGTTGACTATAATGCTATTGGATTTGGATTGTTATTCTGGGACTTGGAATAAGTTCGTTTTTCTATTTGGTACTTGTGTGAAAATCTTGGTTGCATTCCGAGTTGTTTAGGCATGAATTAGATGCTTGATTGTGAGTCTTTGAAGCTCTTGAACTTGAAGGCATGCTACATGTGTTTTGGTGCTTAATTCATGGTTGTGGATATTACTTTGATGGTTTGAGCTTACGAACGAGTTCATATGTGTTTTATATACTTGTATTGATATTCGGAGTGGAGCCCGAGGGGCTCGAGTGAGTTTCAAATTGATTTTGGAAGTTAGGAGATTATTGGTGCAACAGGTAGCGCATTTGCGATGTTCTTCTCACATTTGCGAGGTCTGCATATGCGGACATTGGATCACATTTGAAGTACGTGACTGCGAAGGCCAGCTTCACATGGCGCAATTGCGACATCCACTTTTGCGAAGGGGGCTTCACATTTGCGGGGTTCTTCGTCGCATTTGCGAGGTCAGCTTCTTAGGAGCTCAGTTCTCATTTTCGAGCCTTTTCTCACATTTGAGAGGTTCGCATTTACAAACCACTGGTTGCAAATGCGACACCTGCACTGGTTTGTTTGTACGCAATTTCGGATTTAGGCTCATTATCTCATATTTTGAATCCTAGACATGGGTGACGCGATTTTGGCTTGTAGATTTCCACACAAGGCTAAGTGGTAAGTGATTTTTACATGTTTTTAGTATTATTCTAAGAATTAACATATATTATTAACACCCAAAATATGGAATTTTGAGAGAAATTTGCGGTTTTCCCCTACAATTTAAGGAAAAAAATTGAAATTTTTAGTTATGATTTGAACTTGATTTTGGAATCTAATAACATATTTGGACTCGTGGAGTTCTGGTAGTCGTGCTGTACCCCTTGATTCGGGTTTTAACCATCTTGGTGTGTGGTTAAATTTTGTTGACCTTTTGGAAATCAAATCAATATTGAAGCGTTATTGTTTCGAATTGATTTCTGTAGCATTGTTTGATGTTATAAAGTTGTTTTTGGCTAGATTCAAGCAGGTTGGAGGTAATTTCTAAGGGAAAGACTATTTTATAAGGTTGATTTGGGTTTTTTGTGGTAAATATCTTTCCTAGCCTTGGCATGAGGGACTAGTTGCTTGATTTGTTGATGTTGGATACGTGTCGGGGATGACATACATGCGAGGTGTTGAGTATATGTGCATACAGAGGGTTTATCCATGTCTAGGTTAGTCTTTAGGCTATATTATGCCTTGTTTTGAATATTTGTGATTCTTGCTATTATGTTTCATATGATGTACGACTACGTGACTTCGTGAATCATGCTAGAGATCATGTATATGCTTACTTTTACTATTTAAATATGATACTTATTGTTGTGTGGCGTATCTGCATAATTTGAGCTGTAGTTGTACACTCCACACATGCATACACCTTAGCATGCTATTTTATCAGTCCATGAGTATGTAAATTTGTATCCATCGACTGTATACATGTATTCTTGTATATGCTTTCTTTGTTATGGACTGGTTTGACAACACATAACGTGGGGGTTGAGTTAAATATGGCACCTGAGTTGTCCGTGCGATTATGGAACGTGAGTTGTCTGTGAAGGGTGTGGATAAGGATCCATCATACTAGGGTGGTCCGCTCATGTTTCTCCTTGCTGACATGCACGTGGTTATAGAAAACTGATCAGTTTTGGGTTTTGTATATCTTCTCTTTATGAAATTCCTTGGATGTATAATTGATTTTACTGCATATCTCCTCTATATGTTGGTTTCAAAATTGTATACATACAATTTTACGCATATTCCCTATATGCTGCTTTAGTTGATGAATTGATATAAAACATATCTTTTATATATGTCTCTCTCCGTGTAACGTGACTTGTATACTTATACATATCCTGTTTATATGCTAAATTGTTAGTTTGTTTCGATGCTAGTGTATATGTTCTCCACTGCACCGTTGGTCTTTTCTGTATTTCATGCGTAGGTTCCAGTATTATTGCTACGTATATATTTATTCATGAATTGTACAGATTTGACACGTGAGTATTATTGGAGATTCTCGCTGCTACCTCTCCGAGGTTAGTCACGACACTTATTGAGTATATGGTGTTGGTTGTACTTATACTATACTCTGCACTTAATTGTGAAGATCCGGGAGCTGGACCGAGCTGAGCTTTTGGAGATTATTGCTAATGCTTTGGAGACTCGAGATAGAGCTGCATCTTGATCGCAGTCCTTGGAGTCTTCTTTCTGTCATTTTTATTACTGAATTTGATTCACACAATGTGTCGTATTTTCACACTTGTACTCATATGTTAGAGCTCATGACTTATGACTAACAGATCTAGGGGATTTATGAATTGTCGAAGTCTCTATCTATGATTATTTTACTTTCAGACTTATTTATTTAGTAATTCGTTATCATATTTCGTTATTATTCTATGATTTGCTTTCCTAGCAAGTGGGTTAGGCCATCACAACCAGTGGGGGTTTTGGGTCGTGACAAAAAGTAATAATATTTTGAGGTGATTTTCATTAAGTACTACCCGTAATTCCAAACTAACGAGAGCATTGACCGTAGAAACTTGAGAGAAAGAAAAGGTCCAGCATTAGTGATTTGTTGCTTCGTGTGAAGAATAGTATAGAATAAAAGATGATTTAGTCCTTCTAGAAGAATTAGTTATCCTAGCCCATTGATGATAGTAGTGATGAAAACTGCTTAATAAGGAAAATCATCATTAGATAAAATGCAAGTTGTGTAAATTACATAATAGAAAGAGCTATCTTAGCTATTAGAAGTTAATATGTCAACCAACTAAATGAGATTCATTGCCAAGTTCCCTGATGAAAGCAAACCATTTTTCATTTTCAACTAAGCAAGAGATTACTCCAACATCTACTAACAGAAAAAAATACTTAAATACTTTAACATTGTCAAATTTATTATTTCTTATAAATGTTAGTGTCATATATGTATAAAGCAGATAATATAAAGTTGTAATCGATCATCCATTTCCAAAAAGCTCATTTTGAAGAAACAAATGTCCATTGTGTTACCGAGAAGCTTAAATGCGTGAAATAATTTATCGTGACAATCCGATAGGTCTTTTTGAGTACTAGCCCTTATTTACATATTTCAAGACCTCACATATATCCGTTTCAATATTTATTGACTTGCGTGTATGGTTCGTGTCTTTTTCCGGAAAGCTTTTACGTAAAATTTTGAAGAAAAAAGTAATTTTTGACTTAAAATGAGGTTTGAGTTGACCACGGTCAACGTTTTTGGTAAACGACCCCAGATCAATATTTTAACGATTCTGGTAGGTTTGTATGATATTTTTGGACTTGTACGCACATTTGATTGGGGTCCCGAATGACCCGAGCTCGTTTCGGGGCATTATGTGAAAGATTGTGAAAAATGAGTTTTAAGTTGAAAACTTGAGTTATGATGATTGATTCTTGTTATTTGATGTTATTTTGATGATTTGAGGTAGAGAGCGAGTTTGTATGATAATTTTATACTTGCTTGCATGTTTGATTTGGAGCCTTAGGGGCTCGGGTGAGTTTCGGATGCTTTGCGGTTGAGTTTGGAACTGTTGGTGCTCAGTAGTTCCTGGTGCAAGGTTGAAGGTCTCGCCTTTGCGAGGACCTGATCGCAATTGTGAGCCTCGCATAGCAATGTCAGGCTTGTAAATGCGAACATGGGATGGGGGACTAGTTTTCTCTTTTGGAAAGAATTCATCGCATTTGCGGCCTGGGGAGGTTTACATTTGCGACCATTTTATTGCTTTTGCGATGACTGAGAATCATACAGCGCTTCGCAGATACGAAGCAAGCACCACATTTGCGATGGCCGGGGACTTCGCAAATGCAATGGATTTGTCGTATTTGCCACTTCTGTATGTATGATGCACAAATCGCATTTGCGATCAAAGTCTCGCAATTGCGGACATCGCATTTACGAACAAGAGTTTGCAATTGCGACATCTGCAACTGGGTAAAGAGATGGGAAAGTTAGTATTTAACTCATTTTACACCATTTTTCAACTAAATACTCTAGAGGCGATTTTTGAAGAAGTTTTCTTCCGAAATTCATTGTTAAATACCTTCGACTAGTTTTCAATCAATTTCAACT